>NC_051177.1:144364534-144382034 GCF_013339695.2 Rhipicephalus sanguineus | reverse complement strand
TTCTCGAGGCAGACCCAGCAATTAGTACACGCGTGTATTGTGAATTTTCGAAAATTCTGTTTACATATCCTACTGGTGCTTCGTATCGATTTGTCCACATTCCTAAACGCAGAATATTTTTCGAATGTTTCATACCCTCCAGTGCGCCCAAGCAAGCATACAATTAGAGCGAAATTGCGATGAAGTTGATAACGATCGCTTTATGGCAGATATGAAGAAAAAGAAGTTAACCAGCTGAACAAACAATACGTCCGACAGGCGATCAAGATTTTCATTCTAAACCAGAAAGTTTCGCACAGCGCAGGAATACAGGTATTTGGACCAACTCGCGCTCTTAATCTGAATTTTCAACGAACAAAAGGCTTCGTATCGTGCCGTGTAAGTACATCAACTTGTTGATATTGTCAGTGTTACCATGCGAGCACAGCCATTACAGGAACGGAGAAAAGAAGCGTTTTCAAGTTGAAAAGAACAAAAACTAAGAATATTTTACAATCAGTTCGACTGAATTTCTTCGGAGTACTAATCGGTTCATTTTCGATTTGGGCCCAACATTTGCTGTTCGCACGCTCATAGGCGTGTCTGTCGGGGGGGGGGGGGGGGCAAGGGAGGCGCTAGCCCCCCACTGAGAATAGGTAAGCGGCGGAGCCTCCCCCCCCCCCCCCCTCTTTTCTACAGCACTCATTGTCGGCCGCACACTGGGAAACCAACAAGTGAGGCAAAGTTTTACTTGAACGCAGCAGTAACGTAATTATATAATAAAATTTGTCCTACGATTCTGCTGTGACGACTGTCCCCCGTGTCTCATCACTGCACACTCTATGCTCTCTGCGGAGTGGGCTGCCTATGCGACGCTTGCGCGCCTTACGCTAGAGCATTGCAGAAAAGGCCACCGGTCAGGAGGGGCTCTATCACAATAGAGCAATCTGTCATGATTTCACTATTCTGTGCCTGGCCTGAAATTTACCTAATCGGCGACGCAAATACGGGTGGGAACCAGTAAACGTTTTATAGCCCGATCGAACGCTCTTCCTCTTGCAGGAAAATTAGTTTCTTTGAAAACGAACAACATCGCCGCTGCTTTTCGCCGCTGCAAAAGTGTCGCCGCTGCTGAAGTGTCGAGTATTTTAGTTGTGCCGGGCCAGGACAGCTAAAAAACTTCCCGATTTAGCATCCGATTAACCTGTTTCATCTTGCTTATTATATATGGTAGCCTGCAGCGATCGCAGCGGCTTTTAAATAAGGCAGTGGACTCGAGCACATTGAGAAGTCTAGATTTCAAGTTGGCCTCTCAACTTGATGTACCTGACCGGGGAGATTGTCAGGGTCCGCAGTTTTTTGAACTAAGAAGACTGCCAACCTGCAAAAGATTGTGTCTGTTCCTAACAATGTTTATTTCTCTGTCTACCTCTCTCTCCACAAGGAGGAGTTCACAGAGAGTTGTATACGCGCAAAAACAGCTCAAGATTGTTATACCACAACTGAAAGGATCTATTATTAATCCATCTCGCCAGCTCCTATAAGTAGCCGCTGCCAATGTGATAGGCGGGCAGCCTTCCTTAATTGCGTTCGTAATGAGACACCATCTGGCTATTCCAAAAAAAAAGTTTAGTTATTGTTCTGCATAGTAATGCGCTGTTTACTGTGCATACTTCCTTTTAACGCCGCGAGTTTTTGCAGACTTGTGATGTCGCGTAACAAAGAGGTGATATTATGGCACATTGAAAATTTTTGATAAATAGCGAAAAAATTCGGCAGATCCCACGTACCGTGGGAACGGCCGGGATGGTGACCGTGGCGTAATTTTTCACATTGAGCGAAACGTTACGGAATGACGCTAGAGAAATGTGGTAGTGGTATACGTACACTCATGTGTTGAAGAGTTGCATATGTATTATATAACCAGTTGTTTACAGTTACTTAACGATGCCAACAGCAACATAGGTGTTACCAACACCAGACGCGGTAAGCTGAGATGTAGTGCCTATATTATTGAATAATGGATAGCGTGAATCCGAACAAGACAAAGAAGGAACACAGATGCGCAGGACAGGCGTTACTCGCAACTGAGCTTCATTCGGGAAATTTTCCCTAGATATATATACAGAGCCGAGTGGCACGCGCAGGCGCCCTGCACGTGCGTTACAATCACAATTGCAGTTGTTACAGCTGGTGGAAATTCTGGGTGCCTCTTACGATGAAGTGATCTATGATGCATACTGTCCTGGACGTGGCAGCGAGGTCTTTTGATGCCCTGTCCACATCCAAGCCGTCTTTCACGCAGTATAAGGACCAGGCGTTGTCGGGTCTTGATAAATCAATGTAGGCCTGGTTCTCTAGGCTGATTTATTGTAGGAAGCATTGATCCCCGTTTTTGCGTAATTCACGTGATCCACGTTGCGGACCACGTGAACGGGTGCATGGTAGTTGAGCGTCTTCCAGGGGTGTTATGTCTTCAGCTTCCTCACTTTCCTTGCGTCCGCCGCGGTGGTGTAGCGGTTACGGTGCTCGGCTGCTGACCTGAAGGTCGAGGGTTCGATGCCGATCGCGGCGGTCGAATTTCGATGGAGGCAAAATGCTAGACGCCCGTGTACTGTGCGATCTCGGTACACGTTAAAGAATACCAGTTGGTCAAAATTTCCGGAGGCCTTCGCTGCGTCGTCTCTTATAATCATATCGTGGTTTTGTGACGTGAAGCCCCAACAATTAATATTACTATCCCTTTCCTTCCGCGTCAATGTGTATGTTCGCGGTTACTGCGTTGATTGAGACTCTTATCACCTGTGCCACATAACCGCAAAACATGAACTCTGGTATGCGGGTATGTGTCACACGTGACTGAGAGAAAGGGTTTTATGACGTACGCGACAGTTATTTTGCGTTATTCATATCATGACCAGTGAATCGTGTTCGTCATACTGTCATACACTTGTACCCTGCTATGCCAACTTTGATATATTACAAGTTATGGAGACGACCTTCAGAACGCCTAGACGTAGGCAGCTAGATAGATAGATAGATAGATAGATAGATAGATAGATAGATAGATAGATAGATAGATAGATAGATAGATAGATAGATAGATAGATAGATAGATAGATAGATAGATAGATAGATAGATAGATAGATAGATAGATAGATAGAAACGGCCAAAGTATCTGAGGTTCGTTAAGCAATGCTTCGCATTTAAAACCAATGACGAACAATACGCGGCATAGAAAATTGTTTATTCAGATTTTTTTTACGTAGTCGTGCGTAAGTGGTCATTACGTCGTGGATCACTTAAGCGTCATTTCTTACGTCGTGTTACGAGCACGTGCTGTGAGCATGACCCAGAACATTTTTGACCAATCAATAACAGCTAACGACCTATACGGAAGGAAACAATGCGGGGTAGATTAATGTTATAGTTGCCCACATTTTTTCAAAGAAAATTTGAGCTTACACAGTTTACGTAGGCGTATTTACTTGGAGAGGCCGGAGGGGAGGAGTACAGGGCAACTTCACCGCTTTTCCCTTCACCTCCCGCCTAAGCTGGGAAAAGTAGGAGGGCAAAGAACGACACCTAGTATATAATTCGTAGTCATTCATAATCTTATACCGGGTGTCCCAGCTATCTTTAGCCAAGGGTTACAAAATACAATATTAGAGGCAGGCGAGTGAAATCAGTTGCAAATTGCTGACAGTCACCTTGCGCACTACAGACAGTTTTTCTGGTTTTGTAATTAATTAATCTGCCATTTAGGATTATTTAACTAAATTTCTAAATATTCAATTAAGGCAAGAAATGCGACTTGCAAAGCTCGAGAGCGTCTTTAGAAACCCCCATTGCATTATTTGGGATAAAGAATGTCTCACTTATACCATTTTTTCCAAGCTGCAAAGAGAGCCCACGAAATACAAAAAGAACCACGTGACTAGCGCATTCGCACGGCAGCGAACGTGCTGCTCTAAGCCGTGGTTTGAGCGATCGAAATCAGCTGCGGCAGCGAGTCGCCGGCTCTGTTGCAGCGGTAGGCCGATTAGTCGGCGGTGGTTTCTCGGCCCGTGTCAGCCAGTTGACGCGCGTGACGGTGCAATTTGTAGCGAGTGCGGGCCAAGAAACCACAGTTTTCTCGAATTTTCTCTCGCTGACAACGCTGATTTTTCGCTCACAACCAACGCCGCCGCCACCGCCGCCGATGCCGATGCCGACACAGACACCGTCACCGGAATTTCTGCGAAACGAGCTCTTTAACGCTGTCGCGTTAAAATTCTTCCAGAGCTTCTAGTGACTGTGTCCGGTTCCCCGTCGTTGTGCGCCTCCCGGCTGGCGTATGCTCGGGCGTTGGCGTCTTACCGGGACTCGTTGGGCAGTCGGCGCAGACTCATCTCAAACCAGAAGGGCACGCCCCAGTTGATGAGCAGGTCAAGAGCCACGTAAAGCGCGTGGCGACCGGTTGAGCCATACTCCGGCCACCAGAGCCCTCGTTCTCGCATGAAGTTCTTCAGTTCCGAGACGCCCTTCGGATCCGGATCCATGCAGGCACGGTAGAGGTAGTACGCCGCTGCACGAAGCAACATGGTTTAGCTATTGAAAGCTCACGTAGATTCGGATGACCTCAGGCGTTTGGGTTGGGTTCGATTGGCCCTAATTTCATTGCTGTAACACTGCCACCTAGTTTTAGGGGCGTAGCTCCTCTTAGTCTAACCTTGTCACGCGTCCGTTGTCCGGCGTATCTCCCGGCAGCCGGCAGTCAACGGCAGTATCTGTCCGGTGGTGGTGGTGTGCGGCGTGACCACCCTTACTGCACATGCGAATACCCTCTCCCCACACCTCCTCTCCACTCCCCCTCACCATTCCCCATGTCCTCTACCCCTCTCCCCTTTCCCTCTCCACTCACCCTCTGCACTTCCCCTCTCTCCTCCCCCTTTCCACTCTTCCTGCGCAACGCCGCGATGAGCTCGAGCGCATGCGCGTCCCCTCCCCTTCTCTCTCCTCTCCTACGCTGCCCGCCTGTCGGCCGCGTTCCCCGCTCGCCCTGTGAGAATTAACGGCCAGGCTAGATGGAAGATACGAAGCGCGTAGCGTCCCTCTTCGCGTTCCACGACGCGAGGTCGGTAGCATGCCCAAAGAACGCCGACGGAACGCGATCGTGGAAGTACTCCGGCTTCGCATCGCCTCATGGTCCTCCTACGGTTCCCCCCCCCCCCTATCTTGCCTCGCGGCGCTGCGGCGCCGACGCAGCGTCGCGAGGCAGCGTCGCGGCAGCGTCTTGATTGAAAAAACCGACCGCTCGCGCTGCACAACCGTTCACTGACCACCCCGTATATATAGGCACTGGATTTTGACCTCCAAGGTGGTGCGTGTGTGCGATTTCTCCTGTGCGTGATTAAACAATGAAAATTCACAGCGTGATTACATGTAAAATTAAAGTCAGCTGCAAGTCGTCATAACTCATCTAACCTTTAGTATAAACGCGCCCGATCTCACGTCGGTGATGATGTACTGGGCAGAATTCACGGAAGATTCACGGTTTACCGATGAACCTCCGCAGCTTCGCCCACTCATCATAATTCACTCCGTGGATATGCTGTGATTTTTTTTTCTCCAGGCAGAAAGTTAGGCAGATGAGATTAAGAAGTTATCGGGGATAACGTGACCGTAGAAAACAAAGCGTCGGGTTAAACATGGGAGAAGCGTTTACTCTGCAGTGGGTGTAGTAAGGCTGATGATGATGATGATGATGATACAGCAGGCAACTTAAATTTCAGTGTTAAGAACAGCCGCAAATCGCTTGCTCTCTCCCTTGCAATCTCATCGTCACATGTGCGTATCAGGTAGGCCTGGCAGGTATTGGCTGATTCATGCGGACACATGCAACAGTGGCCTGCGAACACTGTATGGGAGGCCACGAACGGCGACCACCCACGGGGTGCCGTCACCTGCCAGCGTCGCAAAAGACTGAACCGGAAGTAGCGGCCAAGACGTTCAATGAAAGAAAAATTGGAATTTTCATAGTTGCTATTGCTGTCGGGGACTGAATGTTTTCGATGGCGCATCGCCTCCTGCCACCCCCCCCCCCCTCGTGCTAGCATCGCACGACAACTCCGCTTGTACTAGAAGGGTGCGAAAGACGCTTCCTGCAAATTGTTCGTGAAGAAACAGGGATCAACATAAAGATCAATATTTGATAACATGGAAAAGTGTTGCGGGCAGCCCTTCATCCCTGGCACCCGCAACGGCTGACGTCGAACACACTGTCAGTCCGTCGATAACCATGCGTAGTCACTGCAGGACTATTACGAAGAACACAAGCTCCATCTGATCCTAGCGTGCGCTCGATGGCGTGACCTTGCACAATCGGCATGACAGGGGTGCGCGGAAATACGCGCGCATCAAGCCACCATCCTTCTCCGCTTGCTTACACCAATCATGCTCGTTTTTCCTTGCACCCACAGTACAGACGGGGCACGGACAACTCGCCGTCCTCAAACAGTGACTTTAGGGAGTTTCCGAACAGGAGTCCCAAATGTTTGGGGACCCAAGGCGCTTCGCAGGTGCTGACTTCGGGTCACGCAGGAGCTACGAGTTTTCTAATTTGGTCTTTTGCCCTCTCTGTTCGCATCTTGCATTTGCAGCGCAACGGCGGCCAGAAAGGCCCGCTAGGATGAATACTAATTGAAGGCTGGTAATGAAATTTGCCTTCGGTTCACGTATTCCTGAAAATTCTTATTTAACACGTACAGAGGCAATGAAAGGGCTGGTAATCGCCATCGATTGTGTGAGTCCCCATTACTTGTCGTCACCAGCTAAGGCAACGCAACCTGGAGTCACCAGCCTACGAACTCTGATATTGACGACCGATCTTAAAAAAAAAAAAATCATGAGCTATTTTTTCGCCAATATTTGTTGCATGCGTGAAGTGGGAGAAAGCGGTAGACTATACCAGCATTTATTTATTATTGCGATAGCAATTATATGGACAGTCTCGGCTGGAAAATGTCCGTCCCCGTCATTCACCGTATAAGTATGTATTGTGAAGAAGAAGATGCGCCTCCATCCAGCAGCATCGCCAACGCTCGGCTCGCTCGGCTCGTTTTTCGGATCGCCGCTGTGCCTCTGGACGCTTCTTCTCGCTTGCTTGCCGCTGACGACCATTACGTCTTTCAACGACCAATAAACCTCTTCACATTTGGTGGAGGGTGCTGTTCATCCCCGTCGCTACACCCTGGAGCTGCGTAGCCGGACGCTACCGCCGATCATGACTGACCACGCAAACCCACAGGCGCCTTCGTCCCTGTCCGTCACCTGCACCGGGCTTCCTCGGCTCCGGGACCCAAAGGTCTTCAGCGGTGCAGATGAGACCGACGTGGAAGACTGGCTTGACCACTACGAACTGGTGAGCGCGCATAATAAGTGGGATGACCCCGACAAGCTAGGCTACGTCATATTTTATCTGACTGGCGTCGCCGAATTGTGGTACAACAACCACAAACAGAACATCCCCACATGGACCGTCTTCAAGACGTCCTGCTCTGAAGTATTCGGTCGACCAGCTGTCCGCAAGCAGCGCGCAGAGCAACGCTTGCGCGTCCGCTCACAGCAGACTGGAGAAAGCTTCACAAGCTATATTGAGGACGTCGTCGACCTTTGTCGACGTGTCAACGACACCATGCCCGAAGCTGACAGGATCAAACAAATCCTGAAGGGCATTGACGATGGCGCATTCCAAATGCTCTTGGCTAGGAATCCGGGCACAGTTTCAGAAGTCGTCAGCTTGTGTCAGAGCTACGAGGAGTTGAAGAAGCAGCGCGCTCTGACTCGGCAGCCTCCACGGGGTGGCGAGTCGCTGTGCAGTCTCGACACCATGCCTGACCATTCGACGTTGCTTCAGCAGGTTCGAGACTTCGTCCGCGAGGAAGTTGCCCGCCAACTTTCCTTACTGCCTTTTACTCAAGAGCCTACCACCCGTCTGCTCACCCCGCTCCGCACTGTTATTTCGGAGGAGGTTGCCCACGCTGTTCCCCTTGCGCGCCGCGAGCCGCCTCCATCCAGCCCTGTTCACTACGCGCGTGCATCGGAGCCTGTGGCCGCTCCTGTCGCCTATGCGCAAGCCGTGCAGCCTGTAGCCGCGCCCCTCACGTATGCTGACGTTCTGCGTAGGCTTCCGCAACCACCTTACACTACGCACTCGCAGCCCACGCAACCGCCTGTCTATCCTTCCACTTGGGCAGCACCGACAATCGCCAATCCATGGAGGACGCCTGATAATCGACCGATTTGCTACGCCTGCTACACTCCTGGACACGTCGCCCGCTATTGCCGCCGTCGCCCCCAAACTTTCGGCGACCGTGCCCGGTCGTCGCAAGCCGGAAGCCAGCCCTTCCTCCAATACGTTCCTGGCCCATCACCGCGCGATGCCCCTACTCACCGCCCTGACTTCCAGCCGCAGCGCTCACCATCTCCTCGGCGGCGATCGCCGTCCCCCATGCGTCGCCGGCCCGGACCCTCCGACCAGGAAAACGAAACGCCGCAGTTCAAGAGGCAAGAACTGCGCCATCTCCGAACTGTCCAAGCCCTCACTCCTCCCCAACTAACGTGGTCGCCATAACTGTTGAAGGTGTTCGTACTTTTGCCCTTGTGGACACCGGCGCCGCCGTTTCTGTCATAGCCGCTAATCTCTGCCGTGTATTACGAAAGGTAACGACGCCGCTTTCGGGACTGTCGCTCCACACCGCAAGCGCGCAGCAAGTGACGCCTCTCGCAGCCTGCACTGCAAGAGTGGTCATTGAAGGCAATCTGTACATCGTTGAGTTCATTGTCCTTTCTGCCTGTTCGCATGACGTCATCCTCGGGTGGGACTTCCTATCCCGCCATAATGCCGTCATCGACTGCGCACGCGCCGAAGTTGAGTTTTCCCCATTGTGTGACGCCCCATTACTTGACGCTCTTCATCAGGCGCCCAAGCTGCTCGTTCGTGAGGATACCGACATTCCGCCTGGCACTTTCGCACTGGTCCCTGTTTCCTGCAACGCCCACACCGACGCTACAGTCTTTTTCACGCCGTCCGATGTCTTCACGAGTCGTAGAGCTCTGCCGCTACCTTTCGCAACGATTGACATCGCCGCCGGCAGCAGCAATATATTCGTCTTGAATCCGCTCTCTGCACCTGTCACGCTGCTTGCAGGCGAATGTCTCGGCCGCGTGGAAGATCTCGACTCTTCGTCTTTGGTTGACGTCCCGGATGACTGCTGCGACCCACCAAATGCCCTGTCGGCACTCGGGGAGTCATCCAGTGATATATTTTCCAGTGCCATCGCCGATACCCTCACCCCTGCCGAACACGCTGACCTACTTGCTCTTCTGCACGAGTTCCGGAATTCTTTCGATGTGTCGCAACCTCAACTGGGCCGCACGTCGCAAGTACAACATTACGTCGACACCGGTTTACACCAGCCGCTGCGTCAAAGACCATACCGCGTCTCCGCTGAAGAGCGCCGCGTCATTAACAACCAAGTCGAAGACATGCTTCGTAGAGACGTTATTCGACCATCGCACAGTCCCTGGGCGTCTCCTGTCGTACTGGTGCGTAAGAAAGATGGATCTATCCGGTTTTGCGTGGACTACCGTCGTTTGAATAAGATAACCCGCAAGGACGTCTATCCTTTGCCGCGCATTGACGACGCCATTGACACCCTTCACGGAGCAGAATTCTTCTCGTCACTGGACTTGCGGTCTGGCTATTGGCAAGTTCCTATGGCTGAAGCCGATCGCCAAAAGACTGCGTTTATTACACCTGATGGCCTAAACGAGTTTAACGTCATGCCCTTTGGACTTTGTAACGCGCCTGCTACGTTTGAACGACTTATGGATAATACACTACGTGGTCTAAAGTGGTCTATGTGCCTGTGTTACCTCGACGATGTCGTGGTTTTCTCCCATGATTTCCCTACACACCTCCGTCGCCTCAGGCACGTTTTGACTTGTCTGACCAACGCTGGCCTTCAGCTTAACCTCAAGAAATGCCGCTTCGCTGCCCGGGAGCTCGTCATCTTAGGCCACATCGTGTCCAAACAGGGCGTATTACCTGACCCTGCAAAACTTCGTGCAGTCGCGGAATTCCCTAAGCCCACGACCATGAAGGAACTTCGAAGTTTTGTAGGTCTATGCTCCTATTTCCGGCGCTTTGTTCGCAATTTTGCATCCATCATGTCACCGTTAACCCAGCTTCTTCGCGGCGACGTGAACCTCTCCTCCTGGTCCTCTGCATGTGACGTAGCCTTCGCTACACTGCGCCGCCTGCTCACTTCCCCACCTATTCTTCGTCACTTCGATCCGACGGCTCCTACCGAAGTACACACAGGCGCCAGCGGGGTCGGGCTTGGCGCTGTCCTCGCTCAACGAAAGCCCGGCTATTCCGAATACGTCGTCGCCTACGCTAGTCGCACGCTGACGAAAGCCGAAACGAATTACAGCGTGACTGAAAAAGAGTGTTTGGCTCTGGTGTGGGCGCTTGGAAAGTTCCGGCCGTACTTATACGGCCGCCCGTTCGATCTAGTAACCGATCACCACGCGCTTTGCTGGCTCGCCACGTTGAAGGACCCTTCTGGCCGCCTAGCGCGATGGGCACTTCGCATCCAGGAGTACGACATTCGCGTCGTATACCGCTACGGACGCAAACACTCTGACGCTGACGCCCTCTCCCGCTCACCTTTACCGCCAGATCCAGCGTGCGCAACCACATGCGTCCACCCCTTGTCATCTCTCGATCTCGACTCCATTGCCACCGAACAACGTCGTGACCCGTGGATCGCTTCTCTTCTTGATTATCTATGTGGAACATCCACCATTCCTGTATCTCGATCCCTCCGTCGTCAAGCTTCCCATTTCACCATCCGCGATCAACTGCTTCATCGCCGCAACTACGCTGCCGATGGCCGCCGATGGCTACTGGTCATTCCACGCAGCTTGCGATCACAAGTATGCGCCTCTCTTCACGACGATCCGCAATGTGGCCATGCCGGGGTGTTCAAGACATACGAGCGCCTTCGCCATCGCTATTACTGGCGCGGCATGTACAATTTTGTGCGGAAATTCGTGCAGTGCTGTCCTGACTGCCAACGACGCAAATCGACACCTTTACGTGCGACCGGCGCATTGCAGCCGCTTCCATGCCCTGCCAAGCCATTTGATCGCGTCGGCGTTGACCTCTACGGTCCCCTTCCAATGACCGCAGATGGCAACCGGTGGATTATCGTGGCTGTCGACCACCTGACACGCTACGCCGAAACTGCCGCTTTGCCTAGCGCTACCGCTCGGGATGTCGCCTCTTTCATTTTACGTCACTTTATCCTTCGACATGGCGCCCCTCGAGAGCTTCTTAGTGACAGAGGCCGCGCTTTTCTCTCCGAGGTCGTCGAAGCTCTGCTCTCGGAATGCCACGTCATTCATCGGACAACCACAGCATACCACCCGCAGACTAACGGGCTCACGGAACGGTTTAACCGCACCCTGGGTGATATGCTCTCGATGTACGTCGCATCTGACCATACCAACTGGGACCGTGTTCTCCCTTATGTAACATTCGCATACAACACCGCGATACAAACAACTACCGGATTTTCGCCTTTCTTTCTCCTTTACGGACGCGAGCCTTCACATACTATTGACACCCTACTTCCCTACCGTCCTGATGCTTCCGAGTGTCCACCTGTCTCCGAAGCTGCTCGACAAGCCGAAGAGTGCCGCCAGCTCGCCCGCACGTTTACCTCGCAAGAGCAGCAGCGACAGAAAGAAAACCGCAGCACTTCACTTCCAGACCCTAGCTATGCCCCAGGGTCTCTCGTATGGCTCTCTGTCCCATACCAGACTCCGGGACTCTCCTCGAAGCTCGTTCCAAGGTACGAGGGCCCTTACACCATCTTGGAGAAAACCTCTCCAGTTAATTTTCTTATCGAGCCAGTTTCTCGATCGGATGACATGCGCCGGCGTGGACGTGACATCGTCCATGTTTCCCGCCTCAAGCCGTACCATGAGCCTCTACCTGAAACTTCTTAGGTCGCCAGGATGGCTCCTTTTTCAGCAGGGGCGATTGTGAAGAAGATGCGCCTCCATCCAGCAGCATCGCCAACGCTCGGCTCGCTCTTCGGATCGCCGCTGTGCCTCTGGACGCTTCTTCTCGCTTGCTTGCCGCTGACGACCATTACGTCTTTCAACGACCAATAAACCTCTTCACAGTATATATATATAGAAAAGCCACAAAGAGAAATAATTCAGAAATTCTTTCCGACGCGCGGAATCGAACGGGCGACCTCTCGCTTTGCAGCCCGCCGCGTTAGACGTTAGGCCACGACAGCACCGTCTTTCAGCCTGCTAACGGCGAGCTATTTATATACACCATGTAGTTCAGCATGCTTTCTTAGTGGCCACATAGATGGCGCGACGTGCGCGCGTGTGGCACGCTTTAAAGATCGTCGCCCCGCTCCTGCGAACGCCGTTACTCTTCGCTCTACAGGGCGTGGTCGCTTTCGTGCGCTTATCTCGAGGAAGGAAGGGGCGGCCGGTGGGGTGCTTCGCTTCGCTCGCTGCAGCGGCCGCGTTTGCGAAAGGAGCGCGCTGTTCAAACAGAAATAAGTAACAACTGTGACAATTAGTTCGCGCTCGTCTTGTGTGTACCTGTTCGTTCGTTTCGTGCGTCCTGCTTTATGTTTGAGCAGTGCGCTTCAAGTGTCGAGTTGTGAAGCATTAGTTCGCGCTCGTCCTGTGTTCGTTCTTTTCGTGCGTCCTTTGGGCTCGAGCGACGCGCTGGCAATTTCGAGCTGCTTTCCGTTCTTCGCGTTACATTACAATTTATTGCTATCGCATTCATTGGTTCGCCGTTGCGGTGAGACTGTGACTTTTTCATAACGTCATCAGTCGCTCAGAAATCGGACCAGTTTGCTAATGGCCGAAAGCCGTTGCTTCGGTGGGTGGCTGATGCCGCCATGTTTGCTTGCCGCAAAGCTTTGTGGTAGGCTTCGGGGCTCCCACTAAGTTCGAGGAATAGCGTACTTGATGCAAAACTTCAATGCTGTGTGGGTCTGGCGCACGGGCAGAGGCTTCGACGCCATTTCCTTGGAGCCTCCATTCGAAAACACCATTTTGCTTATAAATCCATGGCTACGGCCCGGTATTCCATACGTCCATGTGGCGTGGTAAACTCGACTTGCTAATTCATTTCAAATGCCCCTTTGATTTCCAGAAATCTTTTGTCATTTCCCTAATAATGCCAGAATAACTGCTTCACTACCTTCCACCTTTTATGTAATTTTTTCTAATGTCTTTGAGTAAGCAACAAGATAACATTACTGAGTGTCATGAATCTTCACGGCATCACGCGGAATTCACGGGGAAGAGATTGAATGTCCAACGAGATGAAATGTTCTAGGCGTCATGAGGCCGATGCGACGAAATGTCCAATCAGACGGAGTGTCCAACCGAGACGGAACATTCAACGAGACGACGTTTAACCGAGAGGGAATGTCCAGCGAGGCAATCTCCAACAATCCCGAATGTCCACTCCCTCTCGTTAGACATTCCGACTCATTGAACAATAAAAAGCAACAGTTAATCACGGAGCTAAAAGGGGATGGGGTCAGATGTCTTATAGTGTTCGCAGCAGTCGCCACAAATGCAGCGGAATTTCGTTGTACTATATAGCGACACAATTATTTCTTTCTATTCGGTTCACTCGCTCTCACGTTAGGGTGGAGAGTTCGAAGTTTTAACTCCACTATCACTTTAGCGCGAACTAGTTAACTTTTCTTTATAGAATACTAACTAGATTGAAGCTATATATAGCTCATTAACTATAAATACGATGAGATGAGATACAGTCGTATTGGTGCAAACATGACCTAACTTTACATGAAGTTGTAAATTCGTCTGAGCGTGCACGAGCTCGAGGAATACAGAGTACTGACCTTCGGGTCTTTTCTTGGTCTCCAAAGGCGGCACCACGCTTGTGCCACTGGCGCATCATGTCAGTGGTCGTGTCCGTCGTCAGGTGGCTGTCCCCACTTCATGCGGCTGCACACGTGTGCCTGTATGTCGCTGCAGGGGTCGATGCTCCGGTTCAATTGGCTCAGCACAGCGCTCACCAACAAGGCACACGCCGCGCTCTGGCACGCGGCAGTGTGCGCCTTCTCGTGGGAGGTCGCAGTTCGTCGGAACACGAGGTACGCAATCAGCGAGGCCAGGATCGCGGCTGCTCCAAGCGCAGCATACAAGAACAGTGTCTTACAACGGGCTGTGTGGCGTAGGATCCGCTCCGTCCTCGGACTGCGACCGCGCACACCTTCAACCGCCTGCGTTGTTCACGAGTGCACGCGGCTGGAGTGAATGTGCAGGCGCTGTATTCACGGCTTGGACGGCAGGTAAACGATATTTACGTTAAACCAACCATCTGGATTTACTCGTATATCATTACGTTGGCAGTGAGGCTCACCACGGTGACTCATTGCATGCACCTAAAGGACCTTATGCGTACTTCGCGGGGGGGGGGGGGGTATGATGCCATTGATGTTGAGTTGCCCCCGATGCACACTTTGCGGCGGTATAATTGCGCAGCCTTGCTACCTATCGTAAACCGCTGCCCTCTACCGAGGTCATCCCCCCGTCCACTCAGTAGAGTGGACCGCCGCTGTAGCCCAGTCGGTTGGGCATCGGACGCGTTAATCGAAGGTCGTAGGTTCGGTCCCTGCCAGCGGCAAGTTATCTTTCAGTCCAGTTTACTTTCTTCACATTTACGTCAAAATAACTACAAATAATCCCCTATACTTTCCTTGGCTTTCTTGTCTGTTAGGTCTAATCAATATTAGTTTTCTATTCTGGTCTTCCTGTCGAATGCAGCAGCCATGCTTTGCAATTCGTTCCCAAGGGACGAATTATGAAAGCATGATTACTGAAGTACTTGAATACTTTACATGACTACTTTGCAAGCCGTGGGGAGGCAAAGTGTCAGGTTGGCATGTCAGAGTAAGACGTCTGCGAGAATAACGTGGCCGCAGCTAGCACAGGACCGAGTTCAGTGGAGAGGCATGCGAGGGGCTTTTGCATTTCAGTGGAAGTTGTCAGGATCCTGGTTAATTGTCCGGCGTAAACCAGATGTCGTCATTAGGTGGCTATACGAGTGCATTCGTGGCCTCTCGTGAAGCGCATCCCTCTGAGACACCTCCGTGCTGTGGAATTGTATACGCAAGTTCTAGTTATGTTAAAAAAAAACAGCGCACATTCCCGCGCACACAAGAAAAAAGCACACCACTACATCATCGTGGTGCTGTGCTTCTTGTCTGCGTTGTGAATATGCGCCTGTTTTTTAGGGGCGTAGCTCCTCTTAGTCTAACCTTGTCACGCGTCCGTTGTCCGGCGTATCTCCCGGCAGCCGGCAGTAAACGGCAGTATATGTCCGGTGGTGGTGGTGGTGGTGGTGGTGGTGTGCGCGTGACCACCCTTACTGCGCATGCGGATACCCTCTCCACACACCTCCTCTCCACTCCCCCTCCCCCTCACCATTCCCCATGTCCTCTATCCCTCTCCCCTTCCCGCTCCACTCACCCTCTCACCTTCCCCTCTCCCATACCCCTCTCATATTCCCATCCCCCTTTCCACTCTTCCTCTGAAACGCGGGCTAGACATGCCGAAATTCTCTCCTGCGCAACGCCGCTATGAGCTCGAGCGCATGCGCGTCCCCTCCCCTTCTCTCTCCTCTCCTACGCTGCCCCCCACTCGCCCGCCTGTCGACCGCGTTCCCCGCTCGCCCTGTGAGAATTGACGGCCAGGCTAGATGGAAGATACGACGCGCGTAGCGTCCCTCTTCGCGTTCCACGACGCGAGGTCGGTAGCATGCCCAACGAACGCGAACGGAACGCGATCGTGGAAGTGCTCTGGCTTCGCATCGCCTCATGGCTACGGTGCCCCCCCCCCCTATCTTGCCTCGCGGCGCTGCGGCGCCGACGCAGGCAGCGTCGTGAGGCAGCGTCGCGGCAGCGTCTTGATTGAAAAAACCGACCGCTCGCGCTGCACAACCGTTCACCGACCACCCCGTATATATAGGCACTGGATTTTGACCTCCAAGGTAGTGCGTGTGTGCGATTTCTCCTGTGCGTGATTAAACAATGAAAATTCAAAGCGTACATGTAAAATTAAAGTTAGCTGCAAGTCGTCATAACTCTCATCGAACCTTTAGTATAAACGCGCCCGATCTCACGTCGGTGGGATGTACTGGGCAAAATTGATGGAAGATTCACGGTTTACCGATGAACCTCCGCAGCTTCGCCCACTCATCATAATTCACTCCGTGGATATGCTGTGATTTTTTGTGTCAATGTTTCACCAACAGGACCAAGTGTTCAATTTTAATCGTGTTTTACCGTATAGAATGGTTGCGTAAACATCACGTGCTACTTAACTATTACGACGTCAATGGTGAGTGCACTAGTGCATACGAGAGATATACGGGGAGCCCAGTGATGCACAATAAGGCGCATTATGTACTCGCGATACTCGATTAAGGAATCCTGAATTCTCTCCTTCCTGTCCCGCTCCCGTTACAGTCTACTCAATCAGTGATCACCATGATTCCAAGCGGGTCGTCTGGTGCCTCATTTGGCATTATGCCTATAGGGGGATAACAGACAAGCAGCTCTCTTTTGTGCATTCGTTTTTATTGCCGCGCTGTTGAAATTTTCATCAAGATGAACTACCAACTCGCCCAAACACTCACGTTAATGGGTTACATGGGGCGCACAGCAGGGGCACAGGTAAACATGAAGTTTCCCTAACCAAAGGTGTTTCGTGTGCAACATTACCTGCATGAGAGCTCACTGGGGTTTCTAGATTCACAACTTGATCTAGCTGTCCTACACAGCAAATGTTGCCTCGATAAATCACACAACTCCCTAGAGTGCTGGCACTCAGCAGCTTTGTCGAAATTTTCATGCAAGGGAAACAGCTGCATAAGCTTATTTTAGCCCCCCCCCTCCCCGCTCTGTTTAGGTACACGCCATATCTGATATTACATTTCAGTAATATGCCACGTAAGTTAACCATCAAACTTTATCTTGCGGTTTTCTATGCACCATCGGAATAAATATAATTCCTGAGGCAGTGTTTGTGGAGCATATTGTCAAGTCAATAATATCACAGAGCTACAGATTTGGGCATTATTTCAATATACATACTTTCACTAAACTTCTCTTGAGTAACGATTCCAGAACTGTTTAGTAGTACACTTACGTTTTATCTTGCTTACCCATGGAAGTGTGACGATGCGTAGACGTGCTCGTTTCATTTAAACCGATGCCAACGTAACTTTTATTTCTTTACTTTATAAGGATTCATGAAAATATTACATCGAGGTATCGGTGAACTACCCATGTTAATACATATTCTCAGTATCAGCATAAACACAATGTTTCCCGTAATAATAACTTCTATTAAGCAATTCGAATGACGTTACGTTACCCTTGCAAAGTTTTT
>NC_051177.1:144297420-144364434 GCF_013339695.2 Rhipicephalus sanguineus | reverse complement strand
TAGGGATCACGCTGGCGCTGTTATCAGCAGTTGACCTTTGGACTCTCCAGGGGACGGAACGTGTCGTTCGCTCGGAGGAATAACAGCGGGAATCGAAGGAGCGCCAACACGCACAGGAGCGCGAACAGGGGCAAAAACGACCTGAAGCCAGCTTCCGCATAACGTGGAGCCGCATCCGCTGGCTGCCATATTCGCATAGTGGAAAGGCTCTGAATTTTTAAACGACTGTTCAGAATAAAAAAACAAACAACATAGATGTTCATACAGTTTGAGAAAGCAAAGAGGCGTGCGCTTACGGTTACGTAGTTGCTGGGCGGTAGGGACTGCCTCACAGCGGACATCTGGGCGTACAGGGCGAGCAGCAACATGGGTGAGGGAGATCCTCTCTGGAACGTGTCGCGACCGCATCCAGAAGACGCACCAGGAGAGACAAACGAGCAACGCGCTCGGCAGGAAAGTCGCTATCAGAGGCGGTGTCAGCCTCCGCGAAAACCGCAGCTGCAGGTGCAGGCCCGCGAAAGGGGCAGCTGCGAAAACGTATGTCGATAAGTGGCACTTACTTTTGAGAAGTGAATCACAAGGGCACGACAGGGCGTGACAGGGGCAAAGCCATTCGAGGTCGGGCGGAAGAAAAGTTGTCTGCGGTAGACGCTTCCTGGTTCTCATTGCGTCTTTTCCAATAGGACTGGCCTGGGAAAATAGTCCGCTGAGTCGGCCGCTACTCAACGGACTAACTATAGAGCCGGCCGCGATCGCCACCACACGTGCGTAGCTGCGAATAAGGGTTGTACGGGAAGGGCGGTGGCAGCGAGGGGGGCCGTTTGTAAATACATACATGTATAATAAGCATAAATGTAAAAAAATTGCTGGCTCACTAGTGATCGAGAGAAGATGCTAGCCTGAAATGGCCACCGGCAAAGCAGATTGGTTAATCGCGCAGCGTCGCGCAATATGGACCGGCACGCGCTCTCATCTTCATTGTCGTCCACTTCCAATTCTGCTTCGCTCCCAAAACACGTACGCTCATTTCTACGGCGTAGTAGGATTTGACAAATTTGTCAGGCACATGTGTTTTAAAATGCGTATCACTTTAGGGGCCCGGCTTGTCGTCCACCCATAGATCTCACGTGCAGAGTTGCCAGGTTTGGCTACTTTGCGCCAATTTGGCGACCTTTTAAATGCGAATGCACTTCTTAGTCGGGCTATGTCAGGCATCCGGCGTTGTCCGCGGCGCCCTCTCCCATAGCAACAGCTGCGGGCGCGCGCGCTTATCCTCGCCCCTAGCAAACGGAGCATGTGGTGCGAGAGAGCGTAGGAGAGGGTAGGTGCAGTGCTTCACTGCTCATTCTCTCGCCGTTCGCTTTCTCTCCTCCATGCGCCCCACGCTCCCGTCCGCTCGCGCCTCACTCTCGACCGTTCGCTTCTGGGCGCCTCTCAAGGCGATGGCAGAAGTCGGTGAAGGCGAATGTCTGACGGCAACGGTACCCTCTCTCGGCGCAAGAAATGCATTCGCATTTCCTCACGATTCCCTTCGGGGAGGTGGGGGCATTGTTTTTAGTCTGGTGGCGGTATAGAAAGTGGCTTGACCAGGGGCGTAGCCAGAAATTTTTTCGGGGGGGGGTTCAACCATACTTTATGTATGTTCGTGTGTGCGTTTGTATGTGTGCGTGTATATATATACACAAGCAAAACTGAAAAATTCGGGGGGGGTTTGAACCCCCCCAACCCCCCCCCCCACCCTGGCTACGCCCCTGGGCTTGACTACTTCGCTTCTTTTTGTCTACTTTCCGCTCCTCCAAGTGGACAAAAATTATCGATATCTGGTCACGTGGCAGCCGCTGGCGTTCGAGTATGCGATGTCAAAACACGATAGACAAGGCGTGTTTAATTTGGTGTTTGTATTACACGAAAGAAAAGGCGTTTGGATATGGGGCTGGGTCTCAGGGAAAACTGTCGCACGAGGCTTCACTCTGCAGACACCTATTGCTGAACGCGACTTTAAACCATGATTGGAAGTGAACAGGACAATGGAAGCGCTCCACATCCACGGCGCTCTGCACTCATTGACCTTAGCGACTGGATATCAGACGAAGTTCTCGTGTCGTTTCTTGGAATCAAGAACAAACTGTGACGACTGACTATTAAATAACTGTTAGGACTTCGTCAATTACTCAAAAAAGATTGCGCAAGTAACACAGTGTATTGCGTCAATCCCAGCGACTACGATTTGAGCGCCCTTATGCGGTGCTCATTTTGTAGCGTTAGTAATTATATGCACGCTCTTAGCAGGTTGCTGCCATATATATAAGTATATATTGTCGGAATTGACTTGTATGGTCCCTTGCCGTTGACGTCTAACGGTCCACCGTTGGAATCGTCACTGCAGTCGATCATTTGACAAGATACGCCGAGACAGCGTCTCTTCGGTCCGGTACTGCTACAGAAGTCGCCGACTTTTTCTTGCAGTCCATCGTCTTGCGCCATGGAGCTCCTCGCGTTCTTCTGAGTGACCGGGGCAAAGCCTTCATTTCGCACGTCCTCGAGGAAGTCCTACGGGCCTGTAGAACGACGCATAAAACCACTTCTACGTACAAGTGAGAACGATGAAGTACGATAAATGTGCTTACAATATGTATAAGAAAAGTAGTTAGGACGAAAATTTTTCCGAAGCGCGCGACCGGGGATTCGAACCTACGACCCGTTGATCTGCAGCGCAATGCGTTAAACAACTCCGCCACGCAGCATACGTCCTCCATCGCACTAACGGCCAGCTATTAATATAGACCATTTACCACTGGCGGTACGCAGGGCTCTGAGATGCTCCAGCATGGCAGAGGCTTGCCTGCTATCACCAGCTAGGTGGCGCAAAGGGCGCGCTTTAAAAACGAATTAAAAAAAAACGAAATAAGGAGGGAAAGGTTTTATGATAATTCAAGGGGAAGCGCTTTACTGTTTGAAGCAAGGTCGGGCTGCCTTAGAACGCGTAGTTATAAAGCGAGATTCAGTAACGAAGAAGAACAATGTACATGCTGCGGGGGAACTAAGGAAACTATGGAACATGTACTGATTGAATGTGGCGATATTCACCCAGGTATACGTGTGGGCACGAGTTCTACAGGAAGCCTTGGGTTTTAGGGACAACAATGGAAGCTGAACACGTCCGCGATAGAAATAAGTAAGAGACGGTTAGAGTATTTGTGGCAGAAAAGTAGAGATAAAGTACAAAAATAAATAATGGGGAAAAAATAAGGTCATTCTGCCTTAAGAGGCAGAGAGATGGACCGTGAATTTATATTTTTTTGGTATAATAACATAGATTTAATCAATGTAGATAAGGTTATAGGCCAACATGAAACAAGGAAGCTTTTTTCTTTTTTTTTCTCTTCGAGCCTGGCGGCAGACATGTCACCACCCCGTTGTAAAGGGGACGCTCATAGCATCCATCCATCCAAAGGTCGTCGCCCCACCCGTATTTCCCCGGAGTTCAGATGCACGCTCTCCGCCCTGTACTTTGATCTACAGGGCGTGGTCGCCCATGCTCGCGCGCTTGTCTCTTGAGGGGGAAGGTTTGTACGTGTTGGGCTTTCACGGCAAAGTTGGCGTTGAAGTTATAGAGCGCACGAAGGTCACTTCACTGGCTGCAGCGGCCGTGTTTGCGAAAGGAGCTGCTGGCTAGAAGAGCCAAACCAGTGGCTTGGTTGTGCATAGTCGACATCTGCAGTGCCCTGCTCAAACACAAAGAAGGACGCGTGAAACGAACGCGCAGGTATACACAGGATGAGCACGAACTAACTCTGTCACACTTGTTATTTCGCGCTCGTCCTGTGTGTGTTCTTTTGGTATGTCCTTTGTGTTTGAACAGCGCGCTCAAACTGTCGAGCTGCTAGCCTTTCTGCGTATGACATTGCAATTTGTTGCTATCGCATTCATTGCTTGCTTCACCTTTGAAAGGAAATTGAGTTTTTTATTGTCGCCGCAAGGCTGTTACTGCTAGTCGTTTTAAGAATAACCATGCAAGGCGCGCGAAGAGCCTTATTTGTGCAACCGCGCAAGAAACTTCTGTATCCTGCACGAAATGATTGCTAAACTGAACGATTTATGCTTGAATATCAGCAATTTTTAATTTAAGTGGTCGTGCTGTACTTATCTACATTTTCCCCAAAAGGCTTTTTGCATTTATTCATTTAAATAAGATCACCACAGTTGTTTTCACACTTGCGTGACTACTTTTGGCCACTTTTACTGCCCCTAGCTCAATTTGGCTACTTTTTACTAGTTTTCGTAATTTTCTGGGCTATGTTCTGTCTTTTCGACCTGGCAACCCTGCTCATGTGGCGTGATCACGCTCGATACCAAGTGATCAGTACATGCCTAATACAAGGCTAGCAACGCACAAAACAGGGTAACATAGACGAACGAGGTCAAAATAATGTAATTAACCAGGAATAACAAAGAAGTAATCACCATAGATTAACTTAAAAATCGCTAGAAGCACTTCGGAAACATCGCCGTTGACTCCAGCGCCGCACAAGACAGGGCGCCATTACCTCAACAAAGCGCACGATTGATCCTACCACCAGCGCTCCTGCGCGCTACATCTGAAGGAGGAAACATCCTGACGGAACTCGCTGCAGACGATTGCGTATCTCAAATGCCCGTAACCAAGCGCCTAAGTGGATAGAGCGCAGTGTAACAAGTAGCGCGCATGTGGCACACCGAGGTTTGCGAATACTCTATACAAGAATATTCTACTCACGCCGGGCAAACTTACATACTTCAAACATTGACGCATCGGCGGTTTGGTAACCGGAGCAACGGGAACTCTACGAACGGGAATCGCCGGGTGCCCGTGCTACGCACTTCCTCAGGTTTCACGGTAGTGGAGCTGCACTTAGCGCAGTATTTAGAACTGCAACAACCACCACATAGGAACGACATTTTTACCCGCGGACGGCTTCTCCGTTTTTAGTTGACAAGTGGTGAGTAGCGGAGCTTGCCCAATTTCTGTGGCACATAAGCGCTAGGAGTGTTTACAGCAGAGCTGTTACGCTCGAGATTGGCCGTGCGTCGTTGATAGGAAATTATCACCATCATGAACCGGCACGCGCCCTCCTCTTCACTGTCGTGCACGTCTTTCTCTTCTGCTTAGCTCCCAATACACGTACGCACATTTCTCCGGCGTAGTAAGATTTGACCAATTTCTGGGGCCAGCTACGCGCTAAGCGCGTCCTGCAGGGCATAAATAAAGTTTTTCCAATCCAATCCAATACGACGTTCTGGGTTTGTTTGTTTGTTTGTTTGTATCCTCAAGATTATGGCACATGCGTACACTGGGGGATTGGCCAAGACTGCGTATCGTAAAATTTTGATGATAACTTCAAGAAGGCTTATCAATAATAAAAAGCTAGAAAGAGAGAAAGAAGGAAACAACAGCTAATATATTAAGAAAATTCTGGAATTTGGAGCGGACCAGATAGCTGTATACATCTGAACAAAACAATTTGGAAGGAATGCGTTAGAATTTAACGCATTTTTAATTACTTTAAGAATATTTATTAATGTAGAGATTAAAATGGGATACGTTTAGTAGCTCCAATAAAGCTACAAACCGCATCAACTACATCCCTGTGGCAATGTCCCAATACGGTGGCACCGAGAATTAGTACAATTTCTACAGTTAAATTTAAACCTGCCTTCGAAAGTGGAATAACGAGAAGTCTTTTTTTAAGTAATGAATATCTAAGACATGACAAGAAATAATGTTCAGTAGCTTCCATTTCTTCGCAGAATTGACAGAGGGGTGATATCGCCAAACCAGCCCTGTGTAACTATATGTTTAATGGGGGGACACGGCATCGAAATCTGCTTCTAACTTCAAATTGTCTGGATTGACTTCACCGAGGTTTTCATGAAGACTTTAAGTGGTGATTTCGTTATTGTTTCAACCATATCTGCACCAATTGCTAATTTTTTATAACTGCATGATCGCTGTTATATATTGGAAGTGCCGAAATTATTGGGCAATCCAGCGGTGCTCACACTAAGAAATGGGCCATTTCATTTAATTCTAATCCACAGTGACCTGGAGCCCCCAATAATTTTAGGAGCTTCAGCTGGGGCGCCACTAATGTGTGGAATGTCATTAGGGCTCGTGTGTTATCTGAAGCTGTAAGAGCGGTACATACCGAAAGAGAATCTGTTATTATGATCGCACTGATTTCATCCGAAGGGAGTTTTCGAAGTGCCAGAAGGATAGCGATGACCTCAGCTTCAAAAACAGAAGTGCAATCTCCAGCCTGACAGAGAATGACCGGCCAAGTAACTGGGAGGCAATTCGTATGCCTGCCTTTTCATCATTCACACAAGCATCGGTGGCTATTACGTTATTTGTTTGTGCATGTATAAGGTAATCTTGTAACGTCTTATTCAAGTAACTGAGTGATTGGAATTGAGATTTTGGAGGGAAAATCTCACCATATTCTATCCTAATATTCTGATTTCAGCCATCAGCTTCAATCATTTTCCTAATGTCCACATTTATACTGTCCAGTTTATTTTGTACAAATATTATCTTGGGTGTGTGAAACCGCTGCCAATGAGCAAGAAAAAAGGAGTCTGGGTTACTGATAAAGGCGCATTCAGATCTTCTTGCTGGTAAGCTATGAAATTTTAAAAATCTTCGTACCCTTAAGATGCGGAATCGATAAAGCAATGTTGGCAGGTGCTCTTCCTGATAAAGTACATTATTAACCACGAACCTGGGGAGTCCCAGACACATGCTCAGTGCTTCTCGCTCCAACAGAACCAGAGGCCTTTTTTTAATAAA
The DNA here is from genome assembly GCF_013339695.2 of Rhipicephalus sanguineus. Lineage (NCBI taxonomy): Eukaryota > Metazoa > Arthropoda > Arachnida > Ixodida > Ixodidae > Rhipicephalus > Rhipicephalus sanguineus. The sequence goes on along the minus strand of NC_051177.1, from coordinate 144,357,608 downwards.
CAGGGTCGACCGAGATTATTATACATTGAAATTCCAGTATTGGGCGCATGTGCATTTTGTACATTGTCCCGCGGACGGCTTCTTCGTTTACAGTTGACAAGTCGTGAGTAGCGGAGCTCGCTCAATTTCTGCAGCACATACGAACTAGCAGTTTCTGTAGCAGAGCTGTTATGCTCGAGGTTGGCCGGGCGTCGTAGATAGAAAATTATCATCATCATGAACCGGCACGCGCTCTCTTCTTTATTGTCGTCTTCTGCTTCGCTCCCAGAACATGTGCGCCCATTTCTCCCGTGTGGGATGCAATTACTCTAATGGGCGAGACAACGAGTGCAAAGAGAAAGAAAGAGATAGAGAGGAAATAAATATAAAGATAGTGAAAGAGAGAATTTCTTGGCGCAAAAATTTCTTGGCGAGAGCAAGCATAGCCATGTATAGCATAGTATAGTATATTATAGTATAGTATAGTATGGTATAGTATAGTATAGTATAGTATAGTATAGTATAGTATAGTATAGTATAGTATAGCATAGTATAGCCGGAGTCATTCAATACTTTTACTGGTCATGAAGCTTCTGCGAAAGTTTGATATAGGGACAGGAGCAGCCGCTAGGGGCGCCCTCGCCCGTGTGGGGGCATCGGTATCGAGCCGGCGCAGCAGTTCTACGGCACGGATCGGAACCAGAAAACGTGATTGAATGTACCCGTGAACGTTGATTTTATCTTCAGAGCAATATTACCTTCAGATACATTGGGGGAAGCTCTAATACAGTGCAAGTTAGCGTCGAATGAGGCCTTGCAGCACGACATTCGTCGGCGACAAACGCATGCTGCCTCCGCTGTGCGATATACTACCGCTATAAAGGTATGTTTCTTCCGTTTTCTTAAAGCATCTAGTGGAAATCTGCGGATGATGCAGAGTCCTTCAAGGGCTCTGGCAGATCTTAATGCGTCACGGAAGTACAGTGGCTGCAACTCTTGAACGCGCATATCAAGTCTTTCAGTCTGTACACCTGGTGTTTGTATACGAAGATATCTTACAGTAGCCTCGTAATTATCGAACCAACAGTGAGTTTGAATGAATCAGTGTTTGAATTCTGCAATTGGGGAGCGCCAAGGAATACTTTATACGGCTTTTCCCTGGTTTTGCGTTTTCTTTTGCGTTGGTTTATAACTACGGCGCCGTGCCGCGTTTAAAGTTAGATCGCTCAGGCAATACTGTGTAGTTTTCGCAGTGCTTCTTTACTATTGTTAAGGCGGAAGCCTTAGATGTCTCATCAAACGCGAACATTGACCGTCGGCGCCCAGCGTCAGCGGCGTCAGCGGCGTCAACACGAGTAATGCAAAAAATCATCACGTGATGACGTCACCATATGATGTCACAGATCACCAAAATTTGTGATGTCATCCTGAAATCACGTAACGTGGCTTCACACGATGAAGTCATCACATGACATCGTTGCTTTGCATTGCCTCCGTGGTCGTTGGGCCGATAACGGAGGCAGTGCAAAAACAGGCGAGGTGCAGAAACATTGCAATGCCTCCTATCCTGGAGGCAGTGCAAAATTACCTTAGGTGCAGAGAGCTTTCGGAGGGGGGCGGGGGAGCATAAAACATCGACTGAAGAAACAGAAGATGGCCTTTACCATTCGATTAGTCTAAGGCGAATGCTTAAGTGACCCTGTGAGTTTATTGCGCTCTTCACTTGCGACTTCCACTAAATTATTTTTCTTTGTTTCTGGCATTCGTAAGCGTCGCGGTCTTCATCAGGTGTTGATTACATCTACTGTTAGCGAGTCAGAATCATGCTTGTTTTCCACGACAGTTAGGAATATTTTATTGCTTCACCAAATTCAAACCTTATGATACCGGCACTCGGAACCAAATATTTTTATTTGGTTCAGAGGTTTGCTCTCATACACATGCACAGCATATACCTTGTGTGTATCTTTTACGTTTGTGTTGTGTAGGCGGGCGAGCTCTCGACGTTTTCGCGCTAGACAAATACGCTGGGGGGCCGTCTAAAATCCTCGGCACAGCGTCCGCAAAAGTTTCGGAACATCGCGCTGCGACGTCACACCACCACCTCTGACTAGCCATTGGTGCACACGAACAATGTCACTCTCATCGAAGTGCTTTTTACAGACACGCACATGCGGGGAGTGAAATGTGAAACCACCGGTTTCTCGTCGTGCTATGGCGCACATGCACATTTCCCACCGTTCGCTGTCTCCAGGCAGCCAGAGCACCGACACATTTTCGTCATTTCCCTTGTATCCTGATCGAATCCAGGGTACGCAGTAAGTACGCGGCATCCTTTACGACCCTCAGGCACAACAAACTTGGCACAATGCAGGACACAAGGTGAAAACTGCGGGCTGACTCGCCAAGATTTTTTGCACTGACACCGGCAGCCGCCTTCGCTGCCGTCTGCCCGATGCCAACAGACTGCACGCAGCGCCGCGCCGCGGCCGCCGCTTGCAGCGCACAAAGCTCCCCCATAGAGTTACGGCGAAGCTTCATGACCAGTAAATGTATTGAAGGACTGTGGTATAGTATAGTATAGTATAGTATAGTATAGTATAGTATAGTATAGTATAGTATAGTATAGTATAGTATAGTATAGTATAGTATAGTATAGTATAGTATAGTATAGCAAGTGGTGGGAAAGAGAGAGGTGAGAGGGTAAAAGCCTAGCCAAGCTAGGACCACCTACGTGCCCACAGCGCTTGGGCTGTCGCTTCTTCTTGTGTCCCGTCTTAGCACTGTTTTCAGAAGCTTAGTATGTACGAATAAGCCCGCATTAATGCTCTGTATCAGTTCGTGCCCACCAGCTCTGCTGTGACTCAGCCTTTCGCGACTTAGTGCAAGCTGCGCTAATTTTAAATGATAGCGTTAAAGAGCTCGTTTCGCAGATATTCCGCCGTCGGTGTCGGTGTCGTTGGTTGTGAGCGAAAAATCATCATCTTGTCCGTGACCGAAAAACTCGAGGGAGATGAAATAAAATAAATAATAAAAAATACTTGGTTCGAGAGAGAGTCAAACCCAGTCCGACTGCGTGGCAAGCAGGTGTTCTACCACAGAGCTACGCCATAGCTTGGAATCGCACAGAAATTAACTTTAATGCTTCACAAACATACGCGTCCTGTGTACAGGTGTGTCAGTACGAGATGTAATATCGCAGTAAAACGGGGTACAAGCGTACATTGCAATCGGGCGTCACACCATGTGAGCTGCATAACGAGTTGGTGGTTTAAAGCCGGCCACCCATTACAAACGGCACACACATTACTGCGCGTATTCCCTTACGAACACGTAGTGCATAGGTGCACGGTAACTTCGAAAAAGCATCACGCGCGTAATTGCTGCTGGTTCAAAGCACGCCAGCCATTACAAAGGACATACACATTGGTGTGTGTATTCTCTTACACGTCGTAGTGGGTACACTGTTGTCAGAAAAGTGCTGTTGAAGAGGGCGGAAACCTTAACCCTTACTATAGGTATGTCGCGTGTGTGCGTGTTTGGCTGGCTGGCTGGGCGACTGAACATAATGACAAGCGAAACAGAGCGCGGTGAGGTTGGGGCCGGATATCGCTATCGCGTTCAACTCTTAAAGGCCAAGCTTAAGAGTCCCCCAATATGTTTTCTACATCGTGTCCTGAAGAGTGGCACACAAGTGAAGCTTATTATTTGCTCTCCATCTGACGCTCAATAGCTATTCTGAGTCATTCAACTAAACAAAAATGCTTAATAAAACCAAAGGGACGTACGGGACATTGTGGAGGAAACTCTGAAGTCAACGAGGCTTATATTGCGGAGATTTAGCATATCGTTCATATGATGGCGCTTGAGAAAGCCAAGGCTCCCAAGTGACGGCCCTCGAATACCCGTAAAAAATAGTAATGTTCACACATTAGTCAAAATATTGTCGTATCTATTTCATGTTACAGATGTATTCTGTTGCAGTGATAGGCGGCTGTATTGCAGGCCAAACCAAAGTACGTCAAATGTCTATTAGCTAACATTTTCTGTAGAAATAGTGGCCCACTGAAGTGCCGCCTAACGACAATAGTTCTCATGTAGGCCTCTGTTTACATTCGCGCGTGCATGAACGCTGACGTGGTTTATGTTTGCCTCGTTCAGTGTAGCGAGAAGCTGCAATGTGTATGCTTGTACAGCACTAATTGTTGTTTCTGCGGTTCCTTAACGTTTGCTCTGCACAACCTATAGGCCTAATTTGATGGAAACCTACGCTAAGCTTTCACATGGCATCGATGGTCACGCGTTGAAGTGGGCGTTCACCGACACATAGTGTATTTATTCATAACTCGGCACGGCTGCTCAGTTGATGTTGAACGTTGTCTTTCATTCCAACATGCGGAATGGCGGAAGCAGGGCAGAAGAGCTGCACCTGCAGCTTGAAAAACACCTGCACCCTGTTATGACAAGAAGTTGTAGCGCAGATTCCTGGCAGTGGTTTTGACAAAAAGAAAGCCATATGTTCACAAAATACAAGATAAACACACATACTCCACAAGACAAGACCAGAATAGTTGCACGTTTTACAGTTTCACTCACGTCACATGCCACGAGTATATATATAATGTGATATAATGCATTAAAAAGCTGTAACTGTGAGATATGGCTTTGGCTACGGCAGCGTATCTTGGAGTTTCTTGCAGGCTTAATTGTAATATGTCTACTAAAGGAACAATGCGCTCACATTCCTGGTTCCAGCTAGGCTTGTACTTTTGCACGAGTGGCAGCACGTCGTAGTCGTGAATCTGCATGGTGGGTCTCATACGAATCGCACCCGTTTCACTCCACACGAATGTCGTGTTTGGCTCCAGTTTGTAGTCTGTTTTGAAAGAGAAAGGAACACAAGTTTGTCATCGAGGTTGCAGGATCGTGCAGGACAAAGTTTCCGCAAACTAAGAGGCCTTTTTTAATGACAAATCTGTATGGATTGTAAGGAAGGCAGTGGACACGGGGCTCGAGCAGTGGACCCGGGGTAGTCGACACGGGGCTCGAACAAGAGAGAAGAAGAAGACGACGTACTGTGATCGCTGGCCTGCTTCGTGTTAGCCCTTGTGCTAACTGAACCACTGCTTCGTCGGGTCACCTCCTGCCTGTAAAACACCCCATTTGATCTACGGTCCCAAATCATTCAATCGCGAAAGGTCGTCGTAGTGTCCGGCTGCGAAGTTCCAGCAGTTCCAGGGTGAGGACCAGATGGTACCCCGCACCCCCACCAGTTCAAATGGGGTGTTTCACAGGCAGGAGGTGACCCGACGAAGCAGTGGTTTATTTAGCACAAGGGCTAACACGAAGCAGGCCAGCGATCACAGAACGTCGTCTTCCTCTTCTCTCTTGCTCGAGCCCCGTGTCCACTGCCTTCATTACAGGATTTCCGTTGCGGCTTTGTTTTACAAACGGCCGGGCGACCATACTCCCCTCTCGCGACCCTTGCTCCACCCTGAGGAGTTCTGTGGAACTGTTTTGCCATATCAGAGATGGTAAAATTACTCCTAAAATGATTAAATTAGAATACGTTTCTGCCTTTCTGGAATTTTTTAAAATGTAGCTGAAGTTCATTACAAATCTGCAGCTGACCAAAAGCAATGACACTACGTTACTATCACTATAAAAACGTAATGAAATTACTTTGAAATTATTCGAACAAAAGTTCATCATTCATGCACAAACCTCCGTGCACTTTATTTACAGCATATACACATTTAAATCTCAGAGATCCTTGTTGCGGAGAAGCAGCTGGAACTCGGAAGTGAGCATCAGAAGGGTTTTCTCGTTCAAAGGACAGAATGTCTTTCGCTATATATATATGTGAAAAATCCCTCCACTTGTACAGATGAGGGTAGGTGTCTGTTGAACAATGCGAGCAATATCACACTCAGATTAACTTGTCTTTGCCGTTTGTCTTTCCCTTTTTGATCAAATATGTTATGCCGTGAGGGATGCGAAGAGGCTATACTTTAGCGAAAAGTAATTGGGAATGTGATGAGTAATTTTTAGAATTATTCCCTTGAAGTAATTCATTGCATTACTAAATTACCAGCTCACAAAAGTAATTCATTACATTACTCCTTAATGCAAAAAAAGTTATTTGTCTTAACACCTATAGCGCACCGAAGGGACAGGGACACAAGAGAAACGACGTGGACGCAGCGCTAACTTCCAACAAATGTTTTATTTACGAAGCGGAGACATGAAAATATAGGAAAAACCAAGCAACGCACGCAGGCGCATCAGTACAAGATCATTAGTTATCATGACACATGTTGAAGACGTGTAGACAACGAAAGCATGAGAGTACGAAAAATATATATTTACAAGATTAACAGGCCAATGTGGACGCAACCAACCCCCTCAGGTCACCCTTCCTATCACCGTTAAGAAATCAAGTTCCTTTCTTGTCAGCTCTATTGACGGCGCGCTCACACACATGTCCCCCAAACTCGCTATCTTCGCCGCCTCGATGATTTCCCGTGTTGTCTGCGCTGTGCTTCGCCCTATGACACTACACTGCGAATACATGGGGACGCACCCACAGTTTCTGCAATGAATAGCGAGGTGGCCCGCACATGCAGTGCGCACGTTATTTACGTGCTCACGCAGCCTGTCATTCGCTCGCCTTCCTGTTTGTCCGATGTATTTTTATCCACACGACAACGGAAGCTCACACACGACGTTTTTTTCGCACTGAATAAAGCATTCTTTGTGCTTTTTCTGGCAAGTGGGCCTCTCGGAATCGCAGTAGCTAGCCTTGCACAGATTGGACAGCTTGTTAGGTGCTGAGAAGACAACCTTAACGTTTGCACTGTTGCCAAGCTTCTTCAGCCTGTGCGAGACGTCGTGTATGTATGGAATGATCGCGTATTTCCGTTTCAGTCGCTCTCGTCTCTGTTGAAGCGGACTGTTCATCCTGGCGAACGGTTTTTCCGCAGCACATCGTCACAGGCGTGGCTGAAGGTCTACTCAAGACCAAAAACGAGCTGGCTGGTCACTGGGGCGCTATGCAATATAAGCATAGACTTTGGGTGATTGCCCCAGCCCATGCCAACAACTCGTTTGAGGGCCTGAAGTTGCTGTAATGCTGATTCTGAGAGGTAGTCCACAGCTTTCCTCCATGATAGTCTGTTGTCCAAGATTACTGTTGCTCTAGCAGGTTTTCTAAATGCAGTTTGCTGTCGGCGCGTGCAACTGAGAATGTCTATATATGCCGACGATATCTGCACCTGGGTATCGGGATACAGCCCCAACGGCCAGAACGAATAGCCCAAGGAGCAGTTATATCAGTTCAGGCCCCCCTGTCAACACTCGATCTGTCAATAGCAGCAGAGAAATCCTCTTATCTTTTATTTCCTGGGCGACAACGCAAGGCCACGCGGTTGCAGTTAAACTTGGAAAGCCAGTCCCATACGACTGGACTGGGAACGTCTTCCTCAATTTGGAAGTTTTTATTGCGATAGCCGGTATATGGACACTCGAGGCTCATTTTAACCGTCGCCATTGGCGTCGCCGTGATGTTCCGTATAAATTTCAAATCGATAACGTCGCCCCGCGTGTCGCATGTTCTATGTACCAGGGAAAGCTCGTGAAGGGTGCAAAAGGGCGCGGCTCAAGAAGAGATGAAACGCGCCGGCCGGCTCCTTCGTGTGGAGGAGCATGAAGGGGTGCGAGCGTTTTTATCACATGGATTTCTTCGCACATTTGGCGAAACTGCCACAGTTGCTCAGCTGCTGACTCGAAAGACGCCGGTTCAATCCCGGTCGCGGCGGTCGCATTTTGAGGGAGGCGAGAGGCTAGAGGCCTGTGTTCTGAGCAATGTCAATGCACAAGATCCACGTGTGGTCGACATTTCCAGAGTGCTCTACTACGGCGTGCCTCGTAATGATGTCGTGGTTTTGGCAAGTAAAATCCCAGAAATTATTACTTTCCCGCAGTTTTTTTGTATTTTGCAAGCTTATGACCTTTTGTACTCACGGCTACGGATGAAGAGGCTGCAAAGCTGAACGTCCAATGGATACAATCCAAAGTGCATAGCGCAAGGTAGCTGTAGCATGAAGCTGAAAGAAAAAAAAAAATAAGGCAGGGACTTTTTCAAAGGGTCAATTGCCACATAGTGCGAAGGCATTAATCCTAATTCTCTCATTTCAGAAGAGATGGAAAAACTAGGTGATACTAGACAAAATTAGCCAATTACGCATCATTTAGCCAAAGTTTACTAACAATACTCATCGCTAACACATAGTCAGCACAAGCCGACAACACTCGTAATTTCAGAGTGAGCCATAGTTGTGCAAGCATTGCTAAAGCTAGGCATAATCGCCATCGTTAGCCAGCACTATATTAACTGTGATTTCTCTAGCACTAGCGAGCAATAGCCATTGGCGGTCATTGTTGGTGGTGTGTGAATAGATACGGTATGTCAAGTGCTGGTGCTATGCATGTAAAAACGATAGGCCAAGAAGCCTGTCTTGGGGCAAATGTGGGCCATGGCTTATTTTTTTTTCAGTACCGACTGTGTTTTGTTATGGCCTCACGCCGATACGCACATTTCCATGGACACCTACCTTAAAAATGCTTGCCCAATGAACAAATGTAAATAGCCATAGCTTCCACTGTTGAAGCCGTTGTAACAACTGATGTAACGGATCTTACATTTGGAGACTACAGGACAAAGCGAAATGAACGTTTTTTCAAATTTCCTTCCCCCTGACCTTCAGACATCTTAGGAGGGTGTTTGATTCGGCGTGTTATGAAGCCCTAATACTCAAACATAGCAAGTAGGGCGTGCACGGAGTGGCTTTTAAGCCAATAAAGAACTGCATCAGAAACGATTTCATCAACAAGCAGGAACAGTGCATCAGCTTGTCAAATATAACTAGAGTGTCACAGGGGACAATGCATGGCCGTCTATTACAGCGAAAAGCTGTTATGAGATCATTTCAGCGGCCGTTTTTGGCGCCGTAGTTGTCCGCGGCCGCCGCCGCCGCCGCCGCCGGTGTCCGTAACCACTATCGCTTGAAATAAGAAAGAAAAACGAAATAAGAAAAAAAATTCCAGGATGGAACAAGGTTCGGACCTGGGCCCTCTGCGTGGGAGCTCAGTATTCAACCTCTGAGCCATGCCGGTGCTTGAAACTGCTTTGCAAAAAGACCCTATACAGGCCTCATGTCGGGAAGGAACCAGATTAACATATGCATTATAGCGTGGTAGAAGAGTAAAATAAGCACCAAGCGTCGCACAACGCGAAATCTTTAACCAGGTGTCACACAATGCGAATTGCGCAACGAGTAGGTTGTTGAATGCTTCGAACCCATTACAAAGGGCTCCGCCATAATTCTTCATCGTCATCAGGCACAGCATCAACAAAGTGTGCGTAATGCCTTACATGTGTTTAGCAGGTACCACGGCTCTCGTAGAATGACGAAAAATGGCATAGTGCCTGCTTCCCTACTTCTCAAAAATTACAATGATTTATAGCATAGTGGGTTCCTCGCAAGTGCGCTTGAATTGGTTGCCAAATAAGCCCATAAGCCCATGATACATTTCATCGGTGTCTTAATAAAGTTCTTCCCCCTCCTCTCTCTTTCCCACGTCAACGTCTGTTATACAGCATGGCGGGAGAGGGAAATAGCGACCGCGCGTCATCCAATGCAAATTACATAACTGGTGGGCCGTTTAAAGCTTCCAACCCATTACAAAGGGCTGAGCCATAATTCTTCATCGTCATCAGTCGTCGCTTCAAGAAAGTGCACATAATACCTTACAGACGTGTAGCTGGTACTTCGCTTCTCCGCAGAATGACGAATATTGGCTTAGTAGATGCTTCCCAACTTCACAAAAATTGTGATTTATGGCGTAGTGGGTACTTGCTAGTGTACTTGTATTAGTAGCTCCAAGAGAGCATACAACGGGCTCTAGAAACGCCGCTCTTCCAGCTTTCGCTGTGACTGTGCTGCGGTTTCAGCGCAGGCCTGCGTTTTTTTATTCATAATGCGTATAAATCATCTGTGTGGTGTGATACGTTCTCTCAAAGTAATAATGCACGTTCATGACAGGGACATGTTTTTGAGTAGTACTTTAATTCAAGAACTTGAACACCAAAAGGTTACTAGATACATAAAACGTCCGGTTCGCTTAGGTCGAATAAATTGCAAGACATGTTAGTAAAACAAATTACAGTTTATTTTTTCCAACTTATAAACTACGTAAATACAGTTTAACAACATATCTGGAGGGTAGAGAGTCAAGACAAATGACGAGTCAGAAGTTTCAAGGAGCACGGCTTACCGAAGGCCTGACGTGGAAGACACACGTGTAAAAACTAATGATAGAACATCGTAAAACATATATATTTACACGAATTCAGCACTGTCTTCATAAAATAGGTACAAGGTCGACAGCACTTCTATTCCAAGGTAACGTACTACATTTTGATCCGGGGAATGACAACGATCGAAAACTGAAAATAATTCATTCGGCGCCAATTCGAATAATATGGCCTTGTCAGGGACGTAAAACTAAAGCACTGTTTGAAAAATGTTCATTGTTAATGGTAACTAAACGGTATTTTTTGAAGCTTTTACAACAGGTAACAAGAGCGAGTCTGTGTTAACTTAGTTGTGCTGTTTTAGAAATACTATTGCCCATAGCATTAATATTGCTTGATGTCTTTGTGTTCATTGGCTTGCGTGCCGAGCTACAATTAGGAGCACGGCCCTTTAATCAGACTACATAGACTACAGCTAGGGCTCCGTGTTTACGGATAATCTGAAGGAAATTTGATAAACACTCGCTGGTAAAGTGTTTGGCAATTCGGATTTATCCATAAGCTCCGGTTTTAACAGGGTATTTTCAACGTTCAAGGGCCATTTTGAAAGCTGAGAATCATCAATCGAAAAGAGCGCACGTCCATGAGCGGTAGTAACTTCGTAAAATATGCCTGCGTCTATTCCAACAAGCTTTAAGGTTGCAATACGAACAAACGTAGGTGTTTTGTATTCAAGTATTTGTGTTTCTGTGTATATGTGTTTTGCACGTTCAAGCCTTCCAGACATCTAAAATGGACTTACTGCGTTCACATGTTTTTGCGTTCAGATATCATTTCATCTAAGATTTCGGAGTATTGAGAATAATAATAATAAGAGGTCCTTTATTTTCATGAAGAAGGTGAGGGAGGCCGGGAGAAAAGCTGAGAAGCAACTTCACTAGCTCCTGCTACCACCAAAGTACCACTTTGACGAGTTTACAGTAGTGCACATCAACAGCCTTATAATAAGGTAAATGAACAGAAAGCGGGAAAAAATGAAATGACGGAAAAACAGGATTATTAGCAACAATGGAACACATTTTCATTTTAAATAAAAATCAATAAGGATACATTGCAAATAAATTATAATGCGAAATTAGTGCCGAATTAGGAGAATTGGAGATTTAGCGAGAAATAATATCCGATAAACACTGAATCCCCCCCCCCCCCCATAAAAAAACTCTGAAAACACGGAGCCCTACCTATAGCGTAATACTGACTTCCTGCAATTATTCAGGATAGAAAAATGACACCATTTCCCGCTAAAGGGGACCATGTGGCGATGCGAAGCGGCGTTTCGGCGTGTCGAGCCCCGGTTTCAGAGGGGGAGTGGAGAAGAGGAAAGTGGAGAGGAGAATGGGGAGGGTGAGAGAGGGGAAGCGGAGAGAGGGAAATAGAGTAGGGAGGGAGGGGTGAGGGGAGATGATAAACTTTCAATTCAACTTATTTTATACGCAGACAGATTTGATTCTCTTCCCACCAAAATGTTGCCCGTCTCTCGTTGTGAACAATATCACCTACCTTCCCGTGAAGTAACTGAAGCACGTTGGTCCTTGTCATACTTTTGAATTTTCACCTGCTTGACTGTACTTGGCCTAATTTGGAGACACGTGTCGGTCCTCGGAAATAATGTCCGGACTGTACACGCCACGAATCTAAAGAGAAGAAACATTTCACGGGCTCATCAGAAAATGTAGCACACGTAACACCTGGCGACAGCGTCATGGCAGAGCGATGAATATCAACTAGAGAGAAAACGAGACATTCCCGTTGAAGGACAAGTTACCTATTTTGTAGATGAAATAGAAACCGTTTTAACATTGCCAGGCAAGGGCCGACGCCGTACCCTAACAGTTGTTCGCATTTCATAAATTAAAACTTGGACAGATGGACGAAATGCTATTCTTATCAGTCATGCTTTCTAGCGATAACCACATAAACCAGAATATCGGAATTTTGATTAAAAAAGAAAGACTGCGGGGGTGTTTAAAACGCGGCTCACTGGCGGCTTGATGTTATATTTGCCACTACACTGCAAACCGTTTCACACCCTTATAGGTGTATTTGCGATAAAACACCTATCGTACACCCTTTTTCTGTTAATATTATCCGAAAGGGTGTAATGTCCCATTGCACACCCTTCGCACACCCTTTTTTGTTTTGGGGTACAATGGGTGTATGTTCTGTTAACACACATGGGTGTTCTTTGAATTTTACACCTATGGGCCAATTCACGCAGTGAATTGGACCATAGGTGTAAACAGGTATCGTTGTACTGCTGAATGCCACTTAACTGAGACACTGAACACCATGGGCAACACCTTCTGAACCACGGGTCACCACCCTGTTCGACAGAGCGACTTGGCACAGGATACTGTTTCACGAGGTACCTGAGTGTGAAGCTACCTGCTCGTGAATCAGTAATGGTTTCACATTGGTCTGCTAAGCTTGCCACTAAATTTTCATTCTTTTAGTTGTGCATCACAAGTCTGCTGTAATTGCAAAGACGCATGTATTTTGCCTACTTTATTGGGCAAGTGGTAGTGAAAATAAAATATAGCATTGTCGTGCCTGAGGTTCTGAATGCAGTGAGTCAACTGATGTTACTTATTTTGAGCTCACATATATTTAAGCCTTTACATCCCGATTTATTTTTGAGAAATCGTTTCTAAAATAATTTCATTATTGCTTGATTGGATTGACACGTTGAATGAATGCCCAAAATACATTCGGAATAATATATGTATTTGTTTAGCATTCAAAACATTTGTTCAGTTTACAGACAGTTGGCTTCACTGCACTGTGATCATCGCAAACACCTCTCCTAACGCTTAATCTATCGCATATATATACAGTGAAATCTCGTTGATACGATTCTGCATAATGCGGTTTTCAGCCTAATACGTTTTCGTTTTTATTCCCTGCCAACATCCCTTGAAAATAATGCATTTTCATGCGTTTAATACCATCACATTTTTGCCAAAACTGGATAATACGACCGCGAAAGTGGATCTTGACCGATATATCGAGAAATCCTGCGTTTATTCTTCGCTATGCCAGCTCCCACATCGTTCCAACAACCCACGATCTGCGCGTAGCAGAGCCGGCTGAGGCCACAGCAGCCTCAGTTTAGCGGCGAAAAGATTGTTGCTAGGCGATCTTTTCTTTGAGATTATATATATACATATATATTGCCGCTTTGTGAGGGCCCCCCTCCAGTGAAGCGAGACTTTAAGCCCTGCTTGTAGTCATGCAGCCCTTACTGTGTCGTCGCAATGCTTAGTGCGATTCGAATACACTGTGTAAAGCATTACAAAACATAACAATGCCGCAGAAAGAAAGCTGCGCCCACGCGACCCAACAACGGCCGGGGCGCCACCAGAGAATATCTACCACTTTAGAGAACGGAAACTGTACCTTTGACTGTAGTACGGAAATAAGGGTAGCGGCGGCGTACTGAACTGCAATAGAGCGAGGCGAGATGGCGCTGCAAGTACTATCATCATCATTACACAAACGCGTTTTTGCGGCTGGTTCGCCCTGGTCGCGCTACTGCGGTTTTTACTCCCTATGGTATTTTGTTCTTTGTCGTTGCTAAATCGCGGCTCGCGTGTGTAATAGCATAGTCTATGGTAATAGTTATCGCCAGGTGACCAAACTGGCCTCGACTGGCAAAAACAGCGTCAATCAAGTAAGGTTTGCATCGTTTATTGTGAGTCCCCAAGGTGGTACAAGCAATATATACAGTCAGGTCCAAGCAAAACAAGTCACTCATACACGTCGAAAGCTTTCAACCCGTACGTGTGTAATCAGTCTGAAAGCTGACAAATATGTGCATATAACTGGACACCGAGATCGCCGAAAGAACGTTGCTCTCATTGTGTAGCGGCGTCCGAGTTACCAGCGTAGCTTTAGGACAAGGGTCTTATCCTTCCGTTAGTTATGCGGCGCTTGCCAGGTTGTGTTTATCTTTGAGTGCATGGTGTGGAGTCGGAAACGAAACGTGCGCTCCGCCGACAGATAGTTGGCGCAGTGAGAGCAGTGTAGTTTTAATTAATCTTTTACGTAAACAATCGCGGATGCGTACAGTTCTGCATCTTTCTCGCTCTGCGATGTCACCTTGAATGCGTTACAAATAAGGAATATTGCGTTGTGTCTACAGGGCAGGCACGAATTTCTCGGCTAAATTCTCGGCCGTGAAGCCATACCATAGGTATTACGTATTTAGGTAATAGGTGGAAGAAAATATTTCAGGCTCGTTTTGTTCCTCGTTATAGTTCAGTTACACAGTTTCTGCAGCTACATTAAAAAGTACTTGTGGGCTAGTTGGTTGGTCATATTCACGATAAACGGCAGCGCACACCGGGTTAAGACAGATACACAAAACACGAAAAAAGGACGACACAAGCGCTGATTTTTGGCGCTAGTAATAATCGGACTACTGAGTATGCAACGTAGATGAATGCTAAAGAAACAGAGATATAAGGCGAGTGCTTACGGATTCTAGAAGCACAATTCTAAGAAAATAACCTTAAGGCATGCCGTGTACATCTTTGTTGGTGTTCGCACAGAACACTAAACAACTGCTCAGCCGTAAGCACAATCTCTGTATCACATAGACATGTCGATAGAACTAGCACTCTATTGCAAGCAAACACACACGAAATCAAACTGTGGGGCATGATGTGAACCTGTGCCAATGCTGGATAAATAAAGGTCATATATATGTATATTGCATACTTGTTATTGTGTTATTTACTTTTTCAATATATTTGTCCTTGGAAGCTCAAGTATGTATTCTCCCTGCTGCTTTTAGAAGCTCCGGCTTGAAATACTGCCACACGCGCTCCTTTCTTTCTATGTTTTATGTTATTGGTCCATTGCACAGGTAGTTACCGCGTTGCGCAAACCGCGCCAGGATGTCTGGGAACATTCCAGATTATTTTAGGATCTTCTGTTAGGCTGGAGCATGCAATCGCGAACAGCTCAGTTTATTCTCGAACTAACGCAGCCACCAGCGATAAGGCTCGAATGTTCGATGCCACAGGTATAAATACCGACGCATCTTGCCACGGATCAGTTTATTGACGGCCACCGCTCTGTTCGCCGCTGTCAGTGTGTATTGCTGTAGTTTGACTTTTCGTTTCCCGGCCACAAGTTCGGCCAAATGAAAAGTTTCATCTTGGACACACCGACCGCTGCCTTCGTCGACGTCACGACCCCGTGACAATATCTAAAATCTTGTAGTGTGGCTGTGGATAAGTCAAGTTCATGTATGTTATAAATTACGTCTTCGATTTCCTACGTTTTTTTCGTGACTTTAGTTCACAGACTTCATAGTGGTAGGTGCTATATTCGTGACATGTTAATTTAATCAAACAGCAGAAGTAGGTGAGCTCAAACAAATTTAAAACGTTTCTCTGCTATAAAAAAACACTACCATATTCAATAAACACAATCTCACTCATCACGACAACGTAAATGTGTTCGGTGAAGCTGTGCTGGAAGAAGTGCTCGTCACATTTCTGTAAATAATTTGAAGGAGCGCATTGAACATATGTGCAAAGGCTAATGTAATTGAGCACAGCCTTGTAAAGCTTCGTCGTATCTTTTTGTAAACTTCTATGATCTAAACACAGTTAATTAAGGCAAAACAGCTTTGAGCGTAGTTTGTAAACTGTCTCATAAGGCACAACTAAACGTTGCATTTATGTTGTGCGGTGGCTGCATTTTCGATAAAGGCGAGAATGTTTGAGTCCCGTGTACTTAGATCCCAGGTGGTCGAAATTTCCTGAGCCCTCCACTACGGCATCCCTCATAATCATATCGTGGTTTTGAGACGTTAAGCCCCAGATATTATTAGATGTTGGAAAGACTGTTAATTCCCCTCACTGCCGTGATGTTCGTCTTGTAACGTGGTTTATAATTTAAAATAACTGACCCTACGTTTCGAGGCCTTTCCGGCTGTTAGTTTTTTTAAATTAAGAAGATTAATGACTAAACGTGGCTGGAGAGTCTTTTATTCTTATAATCTTGCCCAGCCAGACAGTCTTCTGTCGAATATGTTTACCTTTAAATTTATAATTTCTGATGATTCACATGCAAACCATGATATGATTATGAGTCATACAGTAGTGGGCAACTCTAGATTGATTCTAACTGCCTGGAGTTACAACAAACGCAGTTGTAGCCTTGAAGGAGACAAGACCTCTTGTCGAAACATTTGCTCCAGCGACATCTCTTGTTCACAAATTTTTCGTCTCTTCAAGCTTTTGTTTTTCCCTGAACTTCATACGCAAATCTGAGCACACGAGGGTCCTTGCCTTTCGCCCTCAATGAAATGGGACCACCGTGGCTGGGTATAAAACCTGCGTCGTTGAGCTCAGCAGTGCCACGTAATGTAACTAATGCACGGAGATAGTGTTCAATTTCAACGCTATTGCGGTGTAGATTGCATGACACAGTAAACAGCTAATGCTTGTGGACGATTGTAAGCAGCCCTCCATGAGATGCCTGGTAAACCATTCACAAATACAACTTTGTAAGCATGACGTTCAAGATGACCTGTTGTAGCAGACATTCACATGTTTCACTGCACTTGCAGAGTGGACATTCGGGGGTAGTCATCCTGTCGTTGCCTGGCAATTCTTGAAGAACAATGACATCACCAGATATTGATAAGCATAATCAATGAATATTAAACTTTGCAAATGTAAACATATAAACATAGTGAACAAAAACAGCGGTTTGTTATACATATATGTAAACGTATCTTATAATGCATGTTGTTTCACTCGGGCTAGCTTCTTTACAGGCGTGTCATGTAACAGGTGCCTTGCTCACTGCGCACGGCTATGGCAGAAAAAAAAATATTTCTGATTATAGTGCCGGTTTCTTTATCACAATAAAGTGAAAGTGCACTCATAATTATGTGAAGCTTTCGTTGCACTAAATGTGTAGTAAAAATAACCTAAACTGAGAACAGGAGAAATGATACCTCTAAACCTGGCTTCTCAAATGCGACTGCGGCAAAATACAGTAGAACCCCGCTGTTACGTTCCTCACTGCTGCGTTTTCCCGGCTGTTACGTCGTTTTCCGCCGGTCCCGGCATAGCTCCCACAGGATACAATGTATTGGGAACCCCGCTGTTACGTCGTAACTGTCGGACCGTTCCCGTATGATACGTCGTGAAGTGCGCTCGGAGCCGACCGAGTGACTCCCGAAGAGAGCCGCCATGGTGCATTTTCACGCAGCTTGGCCTCGTTTGACCGTAATATTAGCCGCATGAGAGGCGCAAGCAACAGAATCTTTCAATTGATGCAAACAAAAGCATGGCCTTCGAGATTCAAATTGCAAAGATGGCGTCTATGACGTCACTGCTCGCGAAAGCAAGGCCTTTGAGATTGGCATTTACTATTGACAAAAGCATAGCCTTTGAGATTTGTATTGCACAAACATGGCGTGTATGACGTAATTGCATGCGAAAGCAAGGCCTTCGAGATTGGCATTCACTTCTGCCATCGCGTTGGCGTAGACTCATCATCATCGTTATTTGTCGGAGAGCGGGAGGAGTTCGAGCTGGTTGGAGCTCGCACGGTCGTGCGTGCGGTTCGCGGTCGGACTCGCCGCGCCGGTCGTGATTGCGTGTGCTTAGTTCTTTCATGCCTACAGCTGTTGGTGTTAAAAAAAATCACATACGTTGATTACATTTCTGTGGATGAGGCCGTCCTAAGCTCCGCGTTTCTATTCATTGACTAAATCGCGGCTGAGCGCGCCAATTTTCGTGCTGCTCGTAAGAATTGAAATAAAATTCTGTACCACTAAATATTTTGCCGTTTTTCCTGTTTTTCGGCTCTTACGTTTCCCGTCTCTTACGTTTATTTCCTACGGTCCCTTCAAAAACGTATCAGCGGGGTTCTACTGTATAACTCGTATCTTTTTTGCACTGATATGCGGGCTAGTTACGAAGATACATGCGAGGCGTTGGTGATGCAGTTGCCTTTCTTTATTGCAGCGGCCTGGTTAATGTGAACCGAACGATAAACTCAGCAACTTGCTCCCACTTGAAGCCACGCCGCAAGGATGGCACGTTTTCTCATCGACAGAGTTTGACACGTTGAAAATTTTAATATTGCAGTGCGTCGCCTCCGTGTGACACCCACACAGTCATTGGTAAAAAGCTGAAGCAGTGGGTTTTTGTACTCACCGGTTCGTATATTCTCGGGCTTGAAACGAGTGTTCATCCGGTGAACGCTTCAACGGTCCCTTCGTTCTCCAGAAGTCTGCTGAATGCGCTTCGCGAAAGCATTTCAACGAGTCAAAACAAACAGAACGAAAGCGAGTGTCTCGGCCGGCAGTGACTGGAAACTTTTACAGCGAAACGAAAGAGCGCGAGACCCATCCGAATGCACCGTGAACCGTTACCTACCGTTACGCCGCCTCTGCCGCCGTATATTTTGAAATGAAGATAATGATGTCGATAGGCTGCTGACAATTACGAGTCAGCTGGAGCAAAAACTATTACAAAATATTGATGCCGCGGTACATGTCAAGGCAAGGCCACTTGGTATAAATAGCAATTTGTTTTATTGAAGTGTAGCATTATACAAAGATGTAGCCTTCGGTTATTTGAAGAATATTTTGAATTCATAATTGGCTCCGACGAGGGCGCCCCTACAAGAAAGTGCAATAGAGCGAATGGCGGCGCCCATGCGACCCTAACACAGAAGTTAGTAGATCCACTCCCGGTGTTCGAAGCCGGAACGCGCCGCGGTTGATTTTTTCGCCCTCTACGGCGATCGCTGGAACTTGAGACTTTCCGGGGCCTGGCGCCACCTCCTCGGCCGGCGCAGCCGCCGCGCGTGCGCAGCGCGCGAAACAGCTCTATCACCACGTGACTTATGCAACGCGCTCAGACACACCGCCGGACTCGACCGTTTTCTGCGTGTGTTGTGCGTCGCCTCCCGATCGGTCGAGTTTTGCAGTCGGTGTTTCGGTTGTTTGAAGTGTGCCCGCGCTGTGTGCTCGTCCTTTACCTTCTGCAAGTGCTGCTTATTACGAAGATGCACTATACTCAAAGGGAGACCTGCAGCTTCATATCGTGGAGCACTCGAACTGAAACGGTATGTACCACTAACACGTTGCTACGGCCAGCTCTTTGTTAACTCCGAGAGCGCGATCTAATGCCGTTAACTAAGCTTTTCTTAACTGGTTGACGATCGGTGAGCATTTCTTAACGTAGCGAGCATATGTGAGTGTATTGTTTCATCGGGATGAAGGCAGAGTTCTGTGACATTAGGCGCGGGCAAGCTTTGCTTTGTTTGGTGTTAAAAGCAGTGTGCGCATGCGCGGCTGTGATTCGGAGGGGGATTTGAACGCAGTTGTGGCGGTGCCCTCCTGTCGGCGGTGGTGTTGGAAGGGCCGGGGCCCCGCTCTCGATGAACCACTATTTTGATTTAAGAATAATTGGGTTGTGACGGCGCCTGTTACCTCTAAGCGTCCAGCGTGTCTAAGGCGCGTATGCTTCGGCCTGTTGGTAATTCAAGTGCATTTTTTTTTTCGCACAAGAAAAAACAAAACAAAAAAGAAAACCAGGACAGAAAGCAACGACGTGGTGTCCGCGTCGTTCTTTTCCGTCCTTGTTCGTTTTGTGCGCTAAAACTACCGTGATGCTCGGGTTGATGCGTGTGGGTCATTTTAACGCAGCATGTTGCTTCGTTTTAGGTACGCCTCGCGAAGCTCGCCTAAGTGCTAATACATTCCGTTTCGTTAAATTCGTACCGATGTTTTAATTCATCCGTAACATAGGTTGCCTGATAATGCCGGCACCCGTGCGTGGGGAGCCGTTCGTTAAACTTGACTTGTGTTCGAATGAATTTTTCATGTCTATGTGTGGTCGAATCGCCTTACCTACCTGAACTGTGCAAGCGCCAGTTCGAGCGTTCGAGCTTAGACGTGCGCAGGGTTCCCCATCAGGGGGTAGGGGAGTAGGAAGGTTAATCGCCGCCCCCCTCCCCCCGCCTTACTGAAAAGTCAAAGTATGGGGGCAGACTTTGCCCCCCCCCCCCCTATGTCTTAATTGACCTGGGGGGGCGCACCCGCCCCCTCCCCCCCTTCGTGCGTACGCCTGAGTGCCCAAGCACCATTTATTTTATTCTGTTTGTTTCCATTATGTCTAGCTTTCATTATTTTGTCGTGGTTATTAAGAGTTACATGCGCCTCGTCTCGCTTTGGCGTTGTAACTTCGGTAAATATTTTTACGTGTACAAACATTAAAAAACGCAGTTTGTACGACCATCTCCAATGATATTATTTGGTAAAAGACAAGCCTAACGATTTAACAGATATTTTAAATTCTCCAATCATCTTCAAGGCTGCAACTTGCAGCCTTGAAAAGTCCTTGTGCATAGTTTTGTTTTATATGCTTTTTATCGATGTGCAGGAATCCTTCATGCCACTAAATAATGCTCCTTTTTCTTTAAAAATGCGGATGATACTTGTCAAATAGTACTTTCTATTTCCCAAACAAGCTAATTGCACGTAGAAAAGCTGTTAATTCTCTCCAGTTACATATGGAGCATGTTATGAGCTTCATATTTGGATGGTACTATCGTGAGCAATATGAGCTCGAACACGCGAGCGCGTGGCGAACAGCCTTGAACCTTAAGTCGGTTGATTCGCAGCAGCGGCTGTCGGAAACAAAGTGGAAAGGGCGCCGCGCTTCCACTAGCTGTTGACCCTCCCGCTTCGATATTGTTGATGCGAAACAGCATCTTAGAGAGTGTCAGTGCCCGCTAGCGGTGATATGAATTCCCGTCAATGCGAACAGCCTCATCAGACTAGGTAGCTGCTTAGATATCGGCTGTGACGTAGCCTGCCACGATGCGCAGGCCATGCTTGCGCATCGGTATCTCGGTGGTGTCGGCTGAGGATTTTGCTGCGCCTCATTTATTTATTTTATTACCATTGCTAGCGGTCATTGACACGCAATCAGCCGACATCTCGCAGCAACGCTAGCGAGGCGGGAGTACCAACAGTCAGCGGAACAGCGCCCCCCCTCTCCCCTCCAATTTCGGCAGCGCCATCCACGTATCACCCTATCTCAGTTTTGAGGCTATTTTCCGCGTGCTCGCATGTTCGAGCTCATATTACTCACGATAGTACACGGCACAGAAACTGTTATTTACTGAAACAAATAATGAAGTCTGCGTAGTGCTTTCCAGACAATGATTTTTTTATTTTTTATCATGCAGGGAGAGAGCGTTCCAATAACACCTTGCATTGTGTACGATGGCCCCGATCTTCCCTATGCAAGCAAGCTTTTCCTCCATGTGGACAAAGAACTTCTCTTCAGTGTGTCCAATGCCCAAGAATGAGTAGCTGCACTCACGGTAGCACATTGGCTGTTAAATATCGACTGCCATCACAAGGCGTTCAACGTTCTCGTCGCTGTTGAATGGCTCCTTCTTGGCCAGTGGGTAATGACTCCGAGGACACAAGTAGTAAAGCTCCTGAACATTTTCAAAAAAGCCTAGAAAATAGGCCTTATCTTCTGCTTAAAGTATGTCGCCACCTGTGATTAATTAGAGCTTAAGCCATAAAGTTAATTTTCATATGGTAACGAGTAGTTATTTGTTTTACATTATACCGAAACGAATACTATGGCGGTACTAGTATTTCATTTCAATTTCTTGCTCATTTTTGTGACATTTTAATACAAGCCATTTTGTCTCTGCCGATTTCAACATGTTCTCGCAGGTCATTCCATTTTGTGGTTATTGGCTTAGTTTTTATATCCAAAGGACTTTGTGACTTTTTTTGCAGTAGTTTTAATAATTGAGATCTTTTGCTATTGAAACTTTAGCTTAACAAAACTGCCAGTACTTGTCAGTGAAATCAGTGCATCGAGTATTGTTTTAAAATTTATTTTTGAGCTATATGACAAGCTTTAGGTTCTGTCAATATTTTTTAAAAGAAATAAATACTCGTTTTATTCAATTACCAATGACTCTGTTGTCTTTGCTTGGAAAGGGATAATCTTTAAATTTCTCTGAACATGCCCGTGTAAAATTTGATTCTACTGTTGTTATGTAGGTAATGCTTCTGCAATGCTGTCGTGGTCATAACGTCCCTATTCCCATGCATTTCCTTCATATTACCGCATTCAGCATGCGCTGCAACGTGCGCGTCATGGCCCGATTGCTCACTTTTTTGTGCTGGAGCCACAATCCATTGCTTTTGAGAAAGTGGGAAAGATTTCATAATACCAGCAATGTGCACAGTTTTCTACTTCACTCATGTACTTTCCCAGAAAAGAGATAATATGGAGGCCTGCTGTGGAAAACGACATTCTGAGTCCTTATAATGTTGCATGAGTTGTCACGGAGCATTGATACCCTGCTCGTGTATCAGCTACAGCTGTGTGATGGCAGTGTTTACCCTACTAAGAAAGTCGACAACATGCACAGTGGTGTGGGCACTGCTGGAATTTTGAAACTTTATCAATCCACTTTCTCATCAAGGGATTGCACATTTCTGAACTATCTCCTTAACAGGAGAACAATCAGACCGTACCTTGTGTGTTCCAGTTGATTCCAAACACATACACTGATGTTATGCAGCCCATTTAGGATGATGGCACCTTATTTTATCAACTGCAAAAGTGCAGGTATAAGTAGCACCAATATTTCCCTTCTTGGGAAGGGCAACTACAGCGAGAAAATTCATTGTGGGTGCGCCCAAAGGGACCAGGCGTCTGTAGTGCCCCAAGAGGGCTGACAGGGAAGAAGGTTCATTTGTGCTTCTCCCTGTAACTGCTGCCTTATCGAGGGCGTTTTTATATATTACAACCCACTCGCATGGGTGTCGCTTGTTCTAAGACCCATACTGCACTAAACGGCTGTGTTACAATGAAGCATGTTAAATTGAATTCCTCTTTATGAAGTGGAAATAATGCCCTTGCTTCATGTTTTGACACAAACGCCTTGGTCATTCGTGCTCCATGTCATTTGTGCTCCTTGTTTGGCGGCATACGCGATGCCGTTCTGCACACTCGAGAAAGGTCATTGAATACCATAGAATTTGTCTCGGATGTACGAGCTCTGTGTTTATTAAAGCTTGACTTTATTTTGTACTATTGGATAATTGTGTGAACATCTTGCAATATTTGTCAACACATTTTAAGTAATGACTTTGTATTCAGTCGCGATTGCACTGTATATGTAAGGGCCATATATGCCGTGCTTCATATGCACCATAAAATCAGTGCTGCTGCCAGGATTTTCCCACTGTGGCAGGAGCCACTACAATAGGTCATGCGCCCTTGAAAGGACTAGCTAAAGGGTAAGCTTTCTAGCGTTTCAATGGGAGCCAACTGGGAGGGGGGAACCACTCGAATTATGGAAATTTTTGCCTGGGTGTTTGGGTGTAATTGTGCATAAACACCCCAACGCCCTTTTTCTCGTTTGTGTGTAATGTGCTTTTACACCCTACACCCTTTTTTCATTTGGGTGTAATATGCTTTTACACCCAACCACACCCATTGTGTGAAAGTTTGAAATTACACCCATTGTATAGGTGTAATCCTGCTTCGTACACCTATTTTTTGGGATGTAGGGGTGTGAGTTGTAGACACCAAGTTACACCTATACGGGTGTAAAGTGGTTTACAGTGTAGAAATCGTGTTGTGTTATTTGGTCAAATAACTCGCCCTATCCTCAATCGTAAATGTTCTTGTGCATGGAGCCAAGCAAAGACACATATATTTGTTTGAACATAGAGTGGTCTCTGTTCTTCAACTTACTGACATGTCCGAGGCTGTATAGTATACAACTGCGCGTACTTGCCATGATTGCGATTGCGATCAACTACTGCAGGAAGGGGACAACACATACAGACAAAGGACAACGACAGAGATAATAACACAGCGCTTGTATTATCCTTGCCGTGGCCCTCGTTTTGAGCGTGGTCTTATCTTTCCGCAATGTCGCACCAAGAAGCGCAGATCCCTACCTTTCTGTGATCTACCACGATGGATTTCTTTGTACCCTACGGCTCATAGGTTCTGTCGGCATCATAAAGCTCCCCACTATTCCCTCGAGGGAAAACTGGCGCTGCGACGCTCGTTGTATGCATGGGAATGCTGGTATATGTCGGATTCGGATTGGCTTCGTTCACGAAGAGCCCGGACACCTCGGAGCCGCGTCTGGCTAGAATCGCTCTTTGCGTTACTTTTGCATTAAAGGAAACCAAAATGAACAATTTTTGCTTAGAACTGCACAGAAACTAATTATTTATAACTTTAAGAACTTCTGCTTTTTATGTGCAGTTTTATGAAACGTAAAATGTAGCGAAGGGCCTCTCAAAAATGGAAGACAGGCGACGCGGTCAGTGTTCACTCTGCCACAGTTTATCGTCTGCTGCTTCCTTTCGCCGTTTGCTTGAAATCGGAAGGTGAGTGAAATTTTGTTTTGAAATGTAAAACGGCTTAATGAGATCCGATTATGAAGCTTTTGTTGTAGAACACCTTTATTTGCGCAGTCGTATCCGCTTTTTAGCCGAAGCCTCGCTCAGCGACAGCCAACACAAGCCTCGCATGACACATATACAGTCACTTCCATCACAGCACAGCACCCGTTCGCAAATTCGCATAGACGGTAGTGCTAGGTATTATTCTGAGAAACTCTATGGTCGGCATCAAGTGAGAACTGATTGACTTTATTGTAAGCACTGCCGTGGTACAGAGGATGAGAAGACAACAAAAGAAGGCAGAAATGCTCACGATAAAAACTCATAGTTTCGCCTCAAGGGCGAAGCAATAAATGCGATAGGAAGAAATTGGAATGTCACAGGAAGAACGGCAAGCAGAAACTTGGTGCGCGCTGCTCAAGCACAAAGGACGCAGAAAAAGAAAACACACAAGGGGAGTGCGAACTAACAACTATCACAGCTCGACACTTGCAGCACACTGCTCAAACACAAAGAATGAGGCGCGAAAAGAATGCATGCATAGGACGAGCGCGAATTGTCACAGTTGTTACTTCAACTAGCCCCTACGTTGGCTCTTCTAGCTAGCAAATCATTCCTTTCGCAAACGCGGTCGCTGCAGCGAGCGAAGTGACCTTCGGGTGGTCTATAGCTTCAACGCAAATTTTGCGGTAAAAGCACAAGACGTATAGACTCCTCCTCAAGATATAATCGTGCGAGCACGGTCGACCACGCCCTGTATGCCAAAGTACAAGTCGAAGGCGCACATCCCAACTCCGGCCAAACACTAGACAGTTTTAGGATTGGGGACACAAAAATTTGCGAGCCGCCAGGACGCATGCGCAGAACGCAATCCACACTCGGGCTCTTGCGCTCGCGTAGTCCCAATAAAGGGACTTTATGTTCCAAGACCCTGCAGCGCCTTCCTTTTGGCGGAAAACAAAACCGCAGAGCGCGCGACCTCAAGAGAAGAAAATAAAGAAGGCGCTTGGCAGTGGCACGTGAAGCCACGGCTCACGTTCCCTGCGGGCGTCGATTCTGGTCACTAAGATAAAACTTCATTTGGCTCTAGTTGGTACATACTCCTGAGGCTAAAATTAGAGCGCTAACTTCTTTGTACTTCTTACTTCTTCTTTATGTCTTTGTCCCTGCACCAATCTGAATATAATTTCATGCCTTCGCGTATCTAACAGACTATGATCCTTGGTAGATGTTTCGGTTTAGAGCTATTGTTGTGTGCGCATGTGCGGTAAGTTTGCCTTGGGCTTATATATGCATTGGCGTATAAAAGAATAAAGCAGTTGTTATTCAGCGCTTGTGTCGTACGTTTCTTTTCTTCGCGGGTGTCTTGTGCGTTTGCGCTGTAGTTTTAGCCTCATGATTCTGGTCGCGTTGTAATATACATATATATACTGCGATTCTGGTTAAGCCGTCTCCTTTCTTCCCTCATGTGGCATAAGTCTACAAGAGTCAAAGCGTTCCGACTAGCTCGCGCCACCACGAACCACGAGACGCTATTCTTTTACCCTGTCCGACTGGCCACGAGCGGCGTGGCGCTACAACCCTAAAATGGAAAACTAGCGTGGGTCGCCAGCGATATGCCGAAAACGCAGCGCGGGCAACAGACGCGTGGTGGGTACACCTCCGTAGAGTGATGGATAATAGCATAGTGGGCGTTGCCCTATATACTTCGCAAAAATTATGATGATTTATGACGTAGGAGGTACCTTGCAAGAGTACTTGTACTAGTTGCCCCAAGAGAGTTTACAACGGGCTCTAGAAACACCGCCCTTCCAGCTTTCGCTGTGACTCTGCTGGATTTTCTGCACAAGCCTGGCTTTTTTTTTTCCTAGAGGATTGGGTAGAGTTCAGACACAGTTCAAGTCGTGTTCAGCTCCGGCCCAAAAAACGGGCTTGGGTACGGTTTATGGCGAAGGTTCGCTTCGAAACACCGGAATTCTTGTCCTGTTTCAACTTTCCAGGTTAGCTTGAATTTGACTGCCAGCTTTTCCTTTCTTGTGCTGAAATGTTTCCTTCGTTCACTTTGAAATATTGAAGACTTGGACTTGTTAGAAACTGGCGCAGAACCACTACGCAGAAAACGTCGGGATTCAGGACGTATACAGTCTACGTCTTGATCGTGCCCTGGTTTCTCTCGCTGGGTTTACTCGCTTTGTAAAAACGCAAATGTGGACAGCCACGTTTGCCTGCAGCAGCTATACACCGGCCCATGGGAGCAATCACGTGCTCAGAGTAATAACATGTCGTTAAATAACGCGAGAGCTTCACTGGGCGAGAGGCAAAGGTAACCTCTCCAGACTGCGCATTTAATGTTAAAGTGCTAGCAATAGCAATAAAAACGTTGTAATATACCAGCTAATATTGCTTTCAGAGGCAAATTGTGCGCTTTGTGGACGCAAGATACATTAACATACAGGGAACTCAAAGAAATAATTCAATAAAGTGTGTTATTTGTCAATATATGGTGTATATTGATATGCAACACGCGAAGCCAAGAAGATTATATTTAGCTGCTGTTTCACCTTGTTTGATTGGTGAGCTGGTACTTCGCAGCAGCAGTGAATTTTTGACATTCGGTGCGATAGCATTAATTAAAGGGGAAACGACGAGGCCAGCACGGACCTCTTATGTGAGACACCTGATTGGCCCAGACACGCTAATCTAGAACCCGGGTAAGTGCCGTAGCAACTGCGCTGCCGCCCTGATTGGCCGAACCAATGCTGCCGTTCATTCGCCACCGCACTTTGCTCCTTCACAAAGTGTTCGGCTTGTCTTGAGACTGCCATTTCAAAGCGAAATAAAGTGGCACTTCGAAGGCCGAATTCGATTGTGGCTACAATGGAACACTCGCGCTCTGTAGGAATCAAACGAAATGTCTCGCAACAGAATCTCAATAAAATTGCCAGTTCAAGCGTGAAATAAACTATACTGCATTGTTAAGTTAAATTTTTCGGAGTAATCGTGGCCGTCAAATTACAATGAAAAAAGAAAAGCACTTGTGGAAGCATCATTTATTACTGTCTCTTCGTTAATATCAACCGTACTTCAACGTTTAAACACATGTATACCATGCTCCCGTTCGTTTGTGTTTGAAATTACGGCAAGTAATCCTAATACGACGCGTAAATTATAGTAGAGTGCGTCTATTATGCCAGCGTGTTCTGAACACAACAGTCGTTCCAGACTCGCCATCATGGCATTTTGGGCTTGTTGATGTATCATTGTAACTAAAGGTATTGAATAGCGCACGTAAGTGAGAACCATCCCTTCGTTCTAATCTTCTTCTCCCTTACGATCGCTACTCAAAACATTTACTTTTAAATTCGATCAAGTTGACGATTTAGTTATTGTATGAGTGTATTAGTATACTCCTCGTAACATACAGTGAGCTCACCATGTCCAGCGATGCATACACAATACCGTCGGGGGTGGTGAACACGTTTCCACCTTTTCTGACGCGTATGTAATCCTTGGAACACTGCGTGTAATTTTCTTGCGACTCCATATCAACAGTCAAAGCAAGTTCCAACATCTGCGAAAGGATAGGTGAATGCAGATTAGTAACGAAAATTTAAGAATAATCAATAGGGGTTTGTCTACCGCATAGGCATACGTGGCAGCGCAATGCTGCCAAGCAATGCCTTTTTTTTTTTCAATGAAGAACGCACATTTTTCGCGAGAAACATCCGGTAGCTTCAGTCAATTTTTTGTGCCAGATTCTTTGTTCTGATCGGCATTTTTATGTTCCCGGTTAACAAACAGACTGCGACAAAAGTCTACTGGACAGTGGTGCCACAACATATCTGACTTTTAGTCTCATGTTTCTCTCTGAATGGATAGATTATTGTTGGTCTGGCAGGAACTATACTACACGTGTAAGCACTGTATTTGAAAGTAACTTTTTTTCTTGAAAATTAATGATATGCCGTAAACTCTCGTGGTCACATGCACGTGTTACAATATCATGTTTACTCTGGCCAAGTACGTGTGCACAATGTACACTTACATGTGCATGTTGCGCAATGCAAATAATTTAGAAAGCATCAGCGGCAAATGTAGCCTAGATTTTATTCAAAATCAAAGTGTATGAGTGTATGCCGCGCCACTGAACACGAAGCGGCTCACTTCATGACATCGACATCAACTTGGATGTAATGTAAAGGACCATCAACTATCTGCGTCACGAGTTTGCGTTGGTTGCCATTCTCATGCTTCTTGAGCGTGCTCCTTGCAGCAGTGCACAACGAGACACTCAAGTGCACGCGTTGCCACGAGCGGCGGCGCAGCGCTGTTTTGTGTGGCTACGTGGCCATCTCTGTTTACAAAAAAAGCAATCCTGGTCACGCCTTTCTCCGTGGTCTCTGAACCCGAAAGTGCGACTGGGCGCGCAGAAGTTGACTTGCTATTGGTCTTGACTTGATAAATTTATCTTGATTCTTTCCCACGCACTTCCTTTAGCGTGGTAAAACGTGCACTTAAACACTGAAACGTTTTTCTGCATGTAGTGAGCACCTCGCGACACGATGCTAAACGGCATTGAAGAAAGGTTTTGGTGAAGAGCAAAGACAACTTCTTGATGGCACTTCCGAGACACTTGACTGCTGACCCGAAAGACGCGGGTTCGATGATCGATCCCGGCCGTGGCGAGTCGCATTTAGATGGAGGCGAAATGCTGGGCGCCCGTGCACTGTGCGGCATCAGTGCAGGTTAAGGATGCAAAGATGGTCGAAATTATATTGACGCCTCCACTACAGCGTCTCCCATAGCCTGACTCGCTTGGGGACGCTGAACTGCATAAACCAACTTCCAAAACAGACGACAATAACAAACCTAAAAAGCTTCAACAACACGGCCTTACCTGCATCTTTTCAGCCACAAGTATGTCTTCCAGCATTACCCGGAAACTGACGATGTCTCGGTTGTCTGAAAGGTAAGTAAAAATGTCAATGTTCGTCGCAGTTATTCGGAAGAGAAGTGCAATGACGCTGAAATTTCTGACTTTAATAGAAGAAGATACAAATTCGATATGTGTCGTTCTTTTGAAATATTTTTTTGAAGAACTGCACTCTCGGCGCCAAGCGGAATTCCACATGTAAACTTGAAGTTTGACCAACGCGGAGTGTAGTTGTCAAGTACAATATAGAATAGTTAGGGCTGTGGGTGATTGGAGATCACCAAAAAAAAAAAAACGTTGTGTGCTGCTTACTTTTTCCTCTCGCATGATGAAATAACGCTCAAGACTGAAGTCACGAAAAAAAGTGTATTTTCTTTAAGAAAGCAATTCTCTTGGGTCGTTGGTGATAACCTTTAAATTCTTACGTGGCAAAAAGCGAAGGCAAGGTTAGACCACGGCCGGACTAGAAAGGCGCGCGAGCGTTCCGTCTCGCGCGCATTTCTAGTCCGGCCGTGGTTAGACATACGGACACTCCTTTGCTGTCTTGTCTTTTTTTTTCGACGCTGTTGTTAGATTTGACACGTTTCTTACCCACCAGAAGTATACTTACAAGGGCATCGCACATTATTCAATAACATTCAGGCTGTATTTTTATGGTGTGTTGTGGTGGCGTGCACAGCACCCGAGCGCTGTTTCGCTTGGTTCGCGACGCCTGCAATGCACAGAGTGGTGTGCGTTGCACTCGAGCGCTGTCGGCGTTTCGCTTGGTTCGCGACGCCTGCAATGTACAGAGTGGTGCGCCCAGCACTCGAGCGCTGTCGGCGTTTCGATTGGTTCGCGACGCCTGCAATGCACTGAGTAGTGTGCGTTGCACTCGAGCGCTGTCGGCGTTTCGCTTGGTTTGCGACGCCTGCAATGTACAGAGCGGTGCGCCCAGCACTCGAGCGCTGTCGGCGTTTCGATTGGTTCGCGACGCCTGCAATGCACTGAGTAGTGTGCGTTGCACTCGAGCGCTGTCGGCGTTTCGCTTGGTTTGCGACGCCTGCAATGTACAGAGTGGTGCGCCCAGCACTCGAGCGCTGTCGGCGTTTCGATTGGTTCGCGACGCCTGCAATGCACTGAGTAGTGTGCGTTGCACTTGAGCGCTGTCGGCGTTTCGCTTGGTTTGCGACGCCTGCAATGTACAGAGTGGTGCGCCCAGCACTCGAGCGCTGTCGGCGTTTCGCTTGGTTTGCGACGCCTGCAATGTACAGAGTGGTGCGCCCAGCACTCGAGCGCTGTCGGCGTTTCGATTGGTTCGCGACGCCTGCAATGCACTGAGTAGTGTGCGTTGCACTCGAGCGCTGTCGGCGTTTCGCTTGGTTCGCGACGCCTGCAATGTACAGAGTGGTGCGCCCAGCACTCGAGCGCTGTCGGCGTTTCGATTGGTTCGCGACGCCTGCAATGCACAGAGTAGTGTGCGTTGCACTCGAGCGCTGTCGGCGTTTCGCTTGGTTTGCGACGCCTGCAATGTACAGAGTGGTGCGCCCAGCACTCGAGCGCTGTCGGCGTTTCGATTGGTTCGCGACGCCTGCCAATGCACTGAGTAGTGTGCGTTGCACTCGAGCGCTGTCGGCGTTTCGCTTGGTTCGCGACGCCTGCAATGAACAGAGTGGTGCGCCCAGCACTCGAGCGCTGTCGGCGTTTCGATTGGTTCGCGACGCCTGCAATGCACAGAGTAGTGTGCGTTGCACTCGAGCGCTGTCGGTGTTTCGCTTGGTTTGCGACGCCTGCAATGTACAGAGTGGTGCGCCCAGCACTCGAGCGCTGTCGGCGTTTCGATTGGTTCGCGACGCCTGCAATGCACATGAGTAGTGTGCGTTGCACTCGAGCGCTGTCGGCGTTTCGCTTAGGTTCGCGACGCCTGCAATGTACAGAGTGGTGCGCCCAGCACTCGAGCGCTGTCGGCGTTTCGATTGGTTCGCGACGCCTGCAATGCACTGAGTAGGTGTGCGTTGCACTCGAGCGCTGTCGGCGTTTTCGCTTGGTTCGCGACGCCTGCAATGTACAGAGTGGTGCGCCCAGCACTCGAGCGCTGTCGGCGTTTCGATTGGTTCGCGACGCCTGCAATGCACAGAGTAGTGTGCGTTGCACTCGAGCGCTGTCGGCGTTTCGCTTGGTTTCGCGACGCCTGCAATGTACAGAGTGGTGCGCCCAGCACTCGAGCGCTGTCGGCGTTTCGATTGGTTCGCGACGCCTGCAATGCACTGAGTAGTGTGCGTTGCACTCGAGCGCTGTCGGCGTTTCGCTTGGTTCGCGACGCCTGCAATGTACAGAGTGGTGCGCCCAGCACTCGAGCGCTGTCGGCGTTTCGATTGGTTCGCGACGCCTGCAATGCACAGAGTAGTGTGCGTTGCACTCGAGCGCTGTCGGCGTTTCGCTTGGTTCGCGACGCCTGCAATGTACAGAGTGGTGCGCCCAGCACTCGAGCGCTGTCGGCGTTTCGATTGGTTCGCGACGCCTGCAATGCACAGAGTAGTGTGCGTTGCACTCGAGCGCTGTCGGCGTTTCGCTTGGTTCGCGACGCCTGCAATGTACAGAGTGGTGCGCCCAGCACTCGAGCGCTGTCGGCGTTTCGATTGGTTCGCGACGCCTGCAATGCACAGAGTAGTGTGCGTTGCACTCGAGCGCTGTCGGCGTTTCGCTTGGTTCGCGACGCCTGCAATGTACAGAGTGGTGCGCCCAGCACTCGAGCGCTGTCGGCGTTTCGATTGGTTCGCGACGCCTGCAATGCACAGAGTGGTGTGCGTTGCACTCGAGCGCTGTCGGCGTTTCGCTTGGTTCGCGACGCCTGCAATGTACAGAGTGGTGCGCCCAGCACTCGAGCGCTGTCGGCGTTTCGATTGGTTCGCGACGCCTGCAATGCACAGAGTAGTGTGCGTTGCACTCGAGCGCTGTCGGCGTTTCGCTGCGCCCAGCACTGGTTCGCGATTGGTTCGCGGCGCCTGCGCAGAGTAGTGTGCTGCAAGCGCTGTCGGTTTCGCTTGTACAGAGTGGTGCGCCCAGCACTCGAGCGCTGTCGGCGTTTCGATTGGTTCGCGACGCCTGCAATGCAGTGTGCGTTGCAGAGCGCTGTCGGCGCGTTTCGCTTGGTAGCCTGTGTACAGAGTGGTGCGCCCAGCAGCGCTGTCGGCGTTTCGATTGGTTCGCGACGCCGAGCAGAGTAGTGTGCTGCACTGGAGCGGTCGGCGTTTCGCTTGGTTCGCGACGCCTGCAATGTACAGAGTGGTGCGCCCAGCACTCGAGCGTGTCGGCGTTTCGATTGGTTCGCGACGCCTGCAATGCACAGAGTGGTGTGCGTTGCACTCGAGCGCTGTCGGCGTTTCGCTTGGTTCGCGACGCCTGCAATTACAGAGTGGGTGCTCCAGCACTCGAGCGCTGTCGGCGTTTCGATTGGTTCGCGACGCCTGCAATGCACAGAGTAGTGTGCGTTGCACTCGAGCGCTGTCGGCGTTTCGCTTGGTTCGCGACGCCTGCAATGTACAGAGTGGTGCGCCCAGCACTCGAGCGCTGTCGGCGTTTCGATTGGTTCGCGACGCCTGCAATGCACAGAGTAGTGTGCGTTGCACTCGAGCGCTGTCGGCGTTTCGCTTGGTTCGCGACGCCTGCAATGTAAGAGTGGTGCGCAGCACTCGAGCGCTGTCGGCGTTTCGATTGGTTCGCGACGCCTGCAATGCACAGAGTGGTGTGCGTTGCACTCGAGCGCTGTCGGCGTTTCGCTTGGTTCGCGACGCCTGCAATGTACAGAGTGGTGCGCCCAGCACTCTAGCGCTGTCGGCGTTTCGATTGGTTCGCGACGCCTGCAATGCACAGAGTAGTTGTGCGTTGCACTCGAGCGCTGTCGGCGTTTCGCTTGGTTCGCGACGCCTGCAATGTACAGAGTGGTGCGCCCAGCACTCGAGCGCTGTCGGCGTTTCGATTGGTTCGCGACGCCTTAATGCACAGAGTAGTGTGCGTTGCACTCGAGCGCTGTCGGCGTTTCGCTTGGTTCGCGACGCCTGCAATGCACAGAGTAGTGTGCGTCTGCACTCGAGCGCTGTCGGCGTTTCGCTTGGTTCGCGACGCCTGCAATGTACAGAGTGGTGCGCCCAGCACTCGAGCGCTGTCGGCGTTTCGATTGGTTCGCGACGCCTGCATGCACTGAGTGTGTGCGTTGCACTCGAGCGCTGTCGGCGTTTCGCTTGGTTCGCGACGCCTGCAATGTACAGAGTGGTGCGCCCAGCACTCGAGCGCTGTCGGCGTTTCGCTTGGTTCGCGACGCCTGCAATGTACAGAGTGGTGCGCCCAGCACTCTAGCGCTGTCGGCGTTTCGATTGGTTCGCGACGCCTGCAATGCACAGATTGGTGTGCGTTGCACTCGAGCGCTGTCGGCGTTTCGCTTGGTTTCGCGACGCCTGCAATGTACAGAGTGGTGCGCCCAGCACTCGAGCGCTGTCGGCGTTTCGCTTGGTTCGCGACGCCTGCAATGTACAGAGTGTGCGCCCAGCACTCGAGCGCTGTCGGCGTTTTCGATTGGTTCGCGACGCCTGCAATGCACAGAGTGGTGTGCGTTGCACTCGAGCGCTGTCGGCGTTTCGCTTGGGTTCGCGACGCCTGCAATGTACAGAGTGGTGCGCCCAGCACTCTAGCGCTGTCGGCGTTTCCGATTGGTTCGCGACGCCTGCAATGCACAGAGTAGTGTGCGTTGCACTCGAGCGCTGCGGCGTTTCGCTTGGTTCGCGACGCCTGCAATGTACAGAGTGGTGCGCCCAGCACTAGAGCGCTGTCGGCGTTTTCGATTGGTTCGCGACGCCTGCAATGCACAGAGTAGTGTGCGTTGCACTCGAGCGCTGTCGGCGTTTCGCTTGGTTCGCGACGCCTGCAATGTACAGAGTGGTGCGCCCAGCACTCGAGCGCTGTCGGCGTTTCGATTGGTTCGCGACGCCCGTAATGCACAGAGTAGTGTGCGCAGCACTCGAGCACTGTCGGCGTTTCGATTGGTTCGCGACGCCTGCAATGCACAGAGCGGTTTGCGTAACACTCGAGCGCTACCGATTTCTGTGGCAACATGTAACGTATGCTACATTGCTACAACTGCATATAGCCAAAACTTCAATACAGTTGGCGTTGCCCCAACATGAAGCTGCGCTCAGAATTCGCATTAGGCTGCATCGTAATCGTCAGTGAATTTTCGATGGCGAGAGAGAACATTAATTTGGAAGCAGCAAGCGACAGAGGAAGTGGACGTACCTGTTGTACTCGTAGGTACTTCTTGGTTACCCGTTGTGTTAACCGTAATTGGCTCAACTTCTTCCTGATTTGTTGTGTTTATTGCGGCACCACTGTAAAAATATGTACATAGGTATTGTTACACATGTGCTGGCGATATAAGCATCCATGCTCAATGAAATATTCATCGTAGGTACTAAAATAGCATCTAAGTATACTATACGTCTGTAAAAAAAGCTCTGTCGTAATTGTTCGCTTTTTACGGTGGGTCAGTGGGACCTATTGAATTATTTTTAATCCATTGGCTCCGGATTATTTCATTAGGTTCTTCAAATGACCTAAGTCGGGGTACTCAGCCTGACAGCCTAACAAACGCAAATTTTGTTGCTCGAATATATGTGCATCTTAG
This sequence comes from Rhipicephalus sanguineus, assembly GCF_013339695.2. NCBI lineage: Eukaryota > Metazoa > Arthropoda > Arachnida > Ixodida > Ixodidae > Rhipicephalus > Rhipicephalus sanguineus. Next base: position 144,322,219 of record NC_051177.1, on the reverse strand, counting down.
CACAGTGCACACACACACGAACACTGTGCGCTGTGCTAAGATGAAGATTTACCGATTTGCCCAAATAGCCACCTTAATCGAATATATGTGCTTGAAGGAATACAACTTAGTGACTTAAACAGTCAAAAACCGGCGTTGGGCGGTCAATCTTCGAATCATGAAGCCCGAGGTTCTGTTACTCCATAAAAGTCTTTGCTATAATACACATCATTGCACGTTCATAACTTTTCTCCAGCTGGCTGAATTATTTTCCGTAATTCTACATTCATAATAATGAAAATATGCCGGGCTGCATCTGGCACTTGCCAACAATCGCTGCCTCCAAGCGTGTGCTCGTACTTGGCAGTTGACAGATGATCGAGGAAGTCTGGTCGACGAAGAAAATGTCCATAACAGCAGGCGATTACGTGCACGTGAAGTGTCGGTCAGAGTCCCAATCTTGTACCTCTCTTAATTTGTAACTATGCGCGCGCCAAGTATTGAATCGCATAAACTGAATGCCGGGGCAAAATACGGTACTTATTCCTTTTCTTGGTTGCGTTACATTGTTTCTCTATTGAACAGCCTTCTAGCATCGACAACTCGCAATGAAGGCCTGAGTGGTGACGCGACAGGCAGTGAAATGGTGTCACTTGTAGGCTCTGTTTGTGTTAGGAGAGTTTCCTCACGTCGTAGCTATGGTGTATACCTTTTTCTAATATTTCGAGCATCTGGGAATCTCAAATTTACCCGCTGTACAATGAACTAGTTAATTAGAGCACGTCTCTGAAAAGAGTGGCCCTTTTTAAAGCTTGCCATGACTTACAGTTGCGGTCCAGTTCAGCAGTAGAAAGTCTATTCCACTGATAATGCTAACGGGTAATGAAAACGCCTATGTTAGGCTTTCAAAACATTGATGCGCTTCATTATCGTACTGTGCTATTTTATATGTCATTTATTTGAGATTGTATTTGTGGACGAGACACGAAATATTTTATTTTGTTTCGCATTAAGCTTACGTGTGTTTCAGAAGCACTATGCTTACCTGTGTTTGAGAAGAGCAGAGTAGACAACGACGAAAGCGTAAAACATAAGGAAACATCCCTTAGCACGTCGATGTTCAGACCACCTTTTGTGGAGCCAGGCACAATAGCCGAGCCGAAGGAAATATGTGCGTGCCATTCGGAAGCAAAGGAGCCGCGTATTGCTGCACTCTGTTCCACTCATTTACGAAGCCCCTGCATGCTAGTGGCCTGGCGGCGGCTGTGAGCACCAATGTAGCAGTTTCGCTACTATGGAGATCTTAGGCGGCGCACTTGCTGGGACGCACCCGTTGCCCAAATCGACTTAGCAACTAACATAGGTTTTTGTAAAAGAAAAAAACATAACTCCGAGTGTGAGGAAAACGATCGAATGCTAGTGTTTGCCCAGTTTATACCGTAATTTCGCCCTCATCACATTGTTGACTTACTTGACGGAAGCACCCACGCTCCGTATCTTATCGATTCGGCGCAGGTCAGTCGCTTAAGTGCCAATGCTGATGAAAAGTTTGCATGACACCGTCCAGTTTCAGTTTTCCAGCAATGCCACTTCTCATGGATATCTCTCTCTCTGTACCTAAAAATTGGAATCGAAAGCGAGTTTTTGTGACGCTCATTGTTTGAGTCCGGCCCGTAGGCAGGGGGGAAGGGGGGCTAGGACCCCCCGCCTCACCCCCCGAAATTTTGACTGAATGGGCAATACTGCCATGGAAAGTATAAGGGATGTTATTTGTAGTAATTAGGACATAAATATGAAGAAAGTAAAGTGGACGAAAAGATAACTTGCCGCCGGCAGGGACCGAACCTGCGACCTTCGAATAGCGCGTCCGATGCTCTACCACTGAGCTACGGCGGCGGTCATCCCCCCGTCCACGTTATGGGGTATATATGTGCATTTTAAACCTAGGAGTGTTAGTCAGCGCCGATCGGCAGCCATGGCGGCGAGTGTGGAACACTCTTTTTCCGCCTGTTGGCGTCACGTGACACGTGATCTTTTACGAGCTGGCAGCTGACCAATAATCCCACGCATACTACCTGAAGGCATCAAGTCTGCCAGAAGGAGGCCCTCGCTATGAATGAAGGAAAGAAGATAACTTTTAAGGGCTTGTTTTCCTTTGTTAGACACAATATTAATGAGAACTAAGAGATAATAATGCTAAGGAAAACTATAGGGGATGTTATTTATAGTAATTAGGATATAAATGTGAAGAAAATAAAGTGGACGAAAAGATACTTGTCGTCGGCAGGGACCGAACCTGCGACCTTCGAATAGCGCGTCCGATGCTCTACCACTGAGCTACGGCGGCAGCAAGTTATCTTTTCGTCCACTTTACTTTCTTCACATTATATCCTAATTACTACAAATAACATCCCCTATACTTTCCTTGGCAGTACCGTCTGTTATTTCTCATTAATAGTGTGTCTCAAAGGAAAACGAGCCCTTAAAAGTTACCTTCTTTCCTTGATTGGTTGGGTGTTTTACCGAAAATAAATAATGAAAACAGGTGTTTTCTAAAATAGTCAATGCCTTCAGCAAGTGAGCCCCCCCCCCCCCCCCCCCCGGGCCTGTTCTGAGTACTTGGATTTAGAAAGAGGGTCGAACTATTTCCTGCTTCTGCCAATAGGGGCTCTCTAGATTCTTCAAATCTATATTACCCCATATTTCTTCAGGATCTCTTGTATCTGTGTTTTGGCGTTTGGAAAGAGTACTTTTTTTTACCTCAAGTCCTTCAGGTAAGCCGCAAGAGTGTATCATTGAACCCAAATAACGTGGTCAATGTGTTCTTCTTCAGCGGCAATGCAAATCATTGCCCAAAGTTACAGCCCTGGCAGCTGATTCAGACTCGATGTTCGCGCAAGCGCAGTCGATCTCTTCTTCCAGGTCATCTATATTCCTCGGCTCTGGCGGATAGATTCGCTGCTTAACCAAGCCCTAAAGCGCAGGCCTTGGAACTCAAGCACAGCCTTAGAGCACAAAGCACCCACTAACCCGGAGATCTCGTCGGCCAAACCAAAGCTCCTCCGCCAGCGATCCGTCTCGCTGGAAAGATTGTTCCGATCATCTTCTATCATGAGGATTCGAGCCGGCGGGCTCGAATCAGGGGTCCTGCACTCAGCCGAGTTGTATGTTGTGAACAAATTTATCTGCAAGCACGCCGAAGAATGATCAAAGCCACTTCATCCCTGTGAGATTGTTCTCATAGAAGTGTGGCCCAGGGTTATTGTGGCCAAGAATGCCACACCATACACAAAGTATCTTGGTGACTGTGCCGGCAAAACCAATAGTGGTTCTCCTCAGATAAATATTGGATATTGTGGACGCGTACTGATGTTTTCTCTCTTGACAAATTTTACTTTATAACACCCAAGAAGTTTTTCGAATAAAATGCTTTTCCTATGCCATATTTATTGACAATGCAAATACAAAATACGATGCTCCTTCGAAATAATCAGGATTGATATGCTGGAGCAGGAAAGCGTGTTAGGGAATAAACTCATACATATCGAGCGCGTTCCACAGAAAAGATGCACTACTATGGTCAGGGGCGTAGCCAGGTGGGGGGGGGGTGGTTTGGGGGTTCAAACTCTCCCCGAAATTTTTCGGTTTTGCTCGCGTATATATACACGCGCGCATACAAACGCACGCACGAACATACATAACGTATGGTTAACCCCCCCCCCCCCCCCGAAAAAAATTTCTGGCTATGCCCCTGACTATGGTCTATTTCGCCGTTTACGGTCGTTTCCGTATGGAATGGCTTTCGAAGTCGACGGCACGTCAGTTTTAAAGTAGGTCCCTTTGACGGCACCTGTTCATTGCCACTGCCAGCAGACGCCTCTGCGTATCAGGAAGCGATAATTGAAACCGCTAGGCAGGCGCCTTACGTCGAGGTTGGCGAGACAAGTGCGGCTATGCTAGTAATAATGCATTCTTGCCATTTCCGCTTATACAAACGCCATGTCGACCATGACCGCCAGAGAGCATGTCGATACTTATGAGCAAGGCAGGTGAATTTATTAGCTTTGAACTAACTTCGTTAGCTATTGCAGTATGGTGCGTGTGCGGCCTTTTACCTTAGCGCTTGTAAATAGCTCGGATAAAAAGGCGCTCGCGCCTTTTCTCCTCCATATAATTTTCCGCACCAGGTGTTAAAGCGGCGCACGTCTCCCGTATTGCGTAAGTGACGTATCAGTGGGATCGATCGGGAGCTGCGAAAACCGGCGCCCGGCTTCGAAATGAGGAAATCAGGAAGCGCGAAGATACTTCAGTTAGTGTCATACTTTAGAGTGACAGCTGGGATTGGTCAGCAAGTAGTGCTTCGCGGAGTTGCATCCGTACTTAAATTAAAAAGAAACACAGAAAAGGTTGCGGGGTTTTGCATGCCATAAACACCGTTATACCTGTAATTATGAGGTACGCCGTGTAGTAAGCGACTTCGGATTAGGTTTGGCTTCCCGGGGTTCGATAACGCGCACCGAAATCTAAGTAGGCGGGATGTGTTTGCATTTAGCCCCCATGCGATCGTCGCGGCTGGCAATCGAGCCCTTTTCCTCATAGGTGTGTACAGGGTTCCCCATCACGGGGGGGGGGAGGAGGCGGGGGGGTGCAAACTTTCATCGCAGCCCCCCGCCCCCTTTGCTCGTGTCCAAAGGACAACATGCTTCACAATAATGAAAGAAGCGACAACATGGTTGTATCAATGACCTCCCTTTGGTCCTAGCCTTTCCTGAAGTATACAGATGGATAGTAAACAGCCTCTTGGAATGCAATATCAAGGACCTTCGACTGCCACTATCGTCAAAAACCTTCGTGACCACAACTGAGTAAACGTATGGGGCAGACTGCGCCCCATCCTAGGTGATAAGTCCCCCCCCCCCCCTCCCCGCTGCCCCCCTTGGTCGCACGGCTATGCTTACTCTCGAGCGTAGCAACGTGACACCTTAGCCGCTAAGCTACTATGGCGGGTATACATATACCTGGCCTACAGCTGTGGAATTCGGTTCGGTTGTACGTGCTGTGCAAAGAGACTGTCGCTATCTGACGCAAGCAGCGTGTTCCTCTAGAGGGTTTAATGTTCTGCTTGTCAATGTGCAAGAATCTGTGACATCTTTGTAAATTTTTTGTCACGAAGAATGATGACAAAGCCGCACTAAAAAGAAAAAAAAAAGGATAGTAATCGGGAGCACACCCGTGGTAGCTCACTCGTAGGCAATGTAGGTGCGTGAAGCAAGGGTAGCTGTTCCGTTTAAACAATGGAGTCAAGAAATAATGAACCCAATGGAAGCGTGGCGGAAAATATTGTTTGTTCTTATTGAAATGTCAGAATTATAACGCGAAGCGAGATGAAAGTGGTGAATTTTCATTTCGACTACTTGCTTTCGAGGTCCGAAACATTAGAGAGAAGAGTGGGATTGCAAAGATGCGGGGGCATAAGAACCACATAAATAAGCGTATTACAAGCCGCTAATAAAGAAAAGAATATTACATAAAATAATCCGTAATCATTAAGACATTAAGATCGGTCATGACGGCGATGGAGGCTAGAAGGTGGTCCTAGTCCGCGCTTGTTTTTGGGATACTCAACTTTATGTTGAGTATTTCGTGTTTCCACGTTTTGAATAAATTGATCTGCCCAGGAACGGGAGCCGAATCAACAGTATTTTTTCGTGAGGTGTGTAGTGTGGTCATGAAGCATGTATGCTGCCATATCCACCGTCACGTCGGTGAGTGGCTCTCGTTACAACTCCCAAGGTGAGATCTCAACAACAACAATATTATTCGCTGGGGTTTAACGCACCAAAACCACGATACGATTATGAGGCACGCCGCGGCGGGGGACTGCGGATTAATTTCGACAACCATGGGTTCTTTAAGATGCCCCTAATTATAAGGACACGTCTGTTCTTTGCACTTCGTCACCGTCAAAATGCAGCCGCCGTGGCCGGTAACTGAACCCGTGCCCTGGAGCTTAGCAGCTCGGCGGGTAGGATGAGATCCTAATTGCGCATATGCAGAAAGGCAAAAGAATGCACTCCGCGCGGAAGCAGTCGTCATCGACAGAGGCGTGACCAGGCGTTAATGAAAATCAGGCTTCTTGGTATCTGCCTCATTTTCTTTCACTGATTTACTTGAATCACATTTATACCATATTACATTAGCGTCTTTGACGTCTATGTGGAGTGCTGCAAAAATAAAATAAGTTCGAGATGACAGCATCAGCGCGTGGATTGCGCATTCATTAATGCGATTTCGTTACTGTAATGTCAATGAAGCTCAACAAAATGTATTCAGAGAGGTTTTAAAATTAAATCATGGAAACGTGCCGAAATAGCGATACGAATAAAACGTGTATGCCGTAGTGGGGGCGCACGGAATAATTTTGACCACCTGGGATTCTTCAACGTGCTCCCAAGTCTATATATATACACGGGCCGTTTAGCTCTTCTTGAAATGCAGCCGCTGCTGCTTTGTCCCGAGATCACCAGTCATTGAACGATGCTTCTTTCTAAGAGGGTATTCTATCGCACACGCAATGATATTCCCGTGTGAGGAGCGCAGTGCACTTGTGACTGGTACTCGCAAGGCATAGTTCAAGAAAGCTGGGTCTCCGCACGTGTGTCAGGGCTCTTGACTGCTACCCGCTGCGACGGCTTGGCGTGTTCGGCGTTGTGCTGCTAAGCACTAGGTTGGAATGTTCAATCCCTGGCCGCAGCCGGTGTGGGGGTATACCTGCAACGAGCCCTGAAGCACATACAAAGGTGCAGCAACACACGGCAAAATCCAGACACATCTGCGCAGCTCATGTTGAACAAGGCAGTCAAACTGAAAACAACAACAACAACAACAACAACAACAACAACAACAACAACAACAACAACAACAACAACAACAACAACAACAACAACAACAACATTACTTGTTATTCTTTTTGGTGAGTTCTCATTTGACACATATGCATATATAGCTTTCTTTAACCCTTTCAGCCCTGAATTTTTTTTAACGGGTAGATAATTTTTTTCTTCTTGATATTGCTTTCTTTATCACCTCAAGAGGACGAAAATAACATTTCCTGAGCATCCCATCAGTCTATGAGAAAAATAGCGTCATGTCCTAAATATAGGACACCAGGGCTTAGTGGTTGTGAAGAGAAATATGGTGAATTTCGATATTGCTATTTATTTTACTGTGTTTACACCTGAAATTGTTTTGAAGCTAGCATGCCAGCAAACATATATGGGTCACTGCGTCTCAAAGGTCCAAAAGCAAGTTTTTGCACACGTGACACAGTGCTCTTCAATGCACTTTAATGGCCATTATCTAATTATTGGGCGCCTTGTAAGATCTAACGTCATAATAAGTTGCCGAATCCTCCTTTGGTGCGCCGCAATTATTGTCGCCCGTTCCTGCATGGGTAAGGTGATGGAACTGCACTTCATCCTCGTTATCTTCAAGCCCTCTCATGCACCATTCTTACACGGCAGCAAACGTATTCGGATCAGTTATGTACAATCTCGCTGTTGGGACCCCCTTGCAAACTAGCAAGAAATGCAGGCTGATTTCCCGAGGAGAATAACAAGAAATTGGAAGCAGACACAAGCGCTACGGCTCGGGTCATTATGCAATGCATTCACAGATCTCACAACCACAAAGCCCTGGTGTCCTATATTTGTGACATGAAGATTTTTCATTGCAGCGGCCTAAGCGGAAATGTTAGGGAAGGCCCCTTGTGTAAATAAGCCATCAAGCACTTTAGAGACAACAGAGAAAATTACGATAGCTACAGAGAAAAGTTATGCAGTAAAATGTCATCAAATATTTGGTTGCGGCGTTTGTCGTCTTTTTCAGCTTCCGCCATCTTGTTTTCGACATTGCAGACTTCCGAGGAAGACGATGATAGAAAAACTACTACCTATGTTTGCACAGGTGTATTGAGGATACCACACACATATTTTTGAATTTTGTAGTAGTTTATGTCACAATTTATAGCAATTTTTCTTCGTGTCCTTTTTATAGGACGCCGGGGCCGAAAGGGTTAAGGATACAAGTTCACTCTCTTTTGGAGAGTCGCACATTCCACGACTCTCTGATGACAGTATATATGGTCTCCAAGTGGAGAGTTAAAGTCTCTCTTTAAAGAGCGTTACATGTGTGGCGAGCCAGGGCTATTTTGTTTTCGTATAGAGTTCGTAGTGTTCGCGGTAAACGCAAGGATACCATCCGTAGAGGCAGCGTCGTTGAACCTAAGGCTAACACTGGCCAACACAGTCCATAGCGGGGCACAAGTAACGCAAACAGGTCGCATCAAAGTCGCAGTGTTGCCACTTTTCTTGCGGCAGCTGCATTTCGCTACATGTAGTGGACACGTCGCTGCTGTGAGGAGGATGTGTAGCTTTCGAACTGAGCCTGTGTACCAACATGGGGAGGGATTCAGGCACAGGCACTTGTATAAACCAGCTGAATCCTTTGGAGAAGAAGACATTCCCGCCGCACACACGCACATCGACCCCATTCGAGGGCTGTCACTTGGGGCAAAAGGCGCCCAAGGACGCGCCGTCGCTTCGTGGTCACTTCGACCTACGAGAAGGGAGGCAGGGTCACGAGGTTATTGCGACAGTCGTCCCAGCCCTTTCGCTGACGTCACAAACGGTGACGAACCGAGGCAATTCCTTTCGCCAGACAAAGTCGCAGAAAACTCTTCTGTGGGCTTCATCGGCGGTCGTGACTTTGTGTGTTATATAAGCCTTCAAAGGTTTGCGAGTATTTACGGCGGATTGATAGCTGTCGTGAGGCGAAGGTCTGGTAGTCTCGGTGCCACGATCAAAGGATGTCGCTACTCGGTGCACCCGTGTGGTTGTTGCTCGCCGGCACGTTGTGCGTCCTCCTATACTTGTAAGTAAACCGCGTGCTCTCAGCACGACTTATTTCGCATGCTTTTGAGAAGGTACGCCACTAAAGTGTCGGATGTGAAGCCCGCAGCAGTCGTTGGCGTTGTTTTTGGCGTCATTTCCGCCCACCGTGGTAGCGTCGCAGGTAATGTGTCACACTGGTGTGCTTGAGGACAGTTAAAAAGAACTGTACTTTAAAGCACGCGTGTTCGACTTCCCGATCACAGTGACATGTTTGGATGGCAGCGAAATGTAAGTACATCCGTGTGTTATAAGTTTCGTAGCACGTTGAAGGACCACATGTATCAGAACGTAGCCGGAGTGCCACACGACGGCGCGCCTCATCACTATGTTGTATTTTTTTGGCATGAAACACCGTATAGTTACCTTATTTGGCTTCATTTCTATGGCATCAAATAGCGTTGCTAAAAGTCAAATCGCAATAAAAAAAGGAAAGTGCATACGTTACTTAAAAATACAGCTAGTAGCATGTTGAAGGAGTTCTAGGTTCAATTTGGTTTATTCAAACTGAATGGCGAATGTGAAGTTGACCAGGCCATGCAAGTCAGCCCAGAGTGCCAGTTGCAATCGCAACGTGGTTCCGTTTATCGGAAAAAAAGTGCAGTTGGTACTGCGTTGAGATTAACGCAATGAAAAAGGAGGCAATTCATGTTCTTTTGCCCAGCTTGGCTTCAGTTGTCAGTGAATTTAGCTGTATATCCCAAGCAACGCCGCTATCGTTGTGCTGCTAGCGCCAACACATGCGGCTTTTCAAAATCTCCCGTTTCCAAGAATACACCGACGGGATGGTTCATGACCATGGATCAAAGGCAGGACAAAAAAAGTTACACAAAGAAGGTTTGCAATGTACGGAAATTAAAAAAAAAAAAACCTGGCTGATACTTTGATATTGTCACGCAAAGGTCAAGAAGCACACTTTAATTAATAGCTTAAACTTGGCGAACTTGTGCCATATAAACAAACGAGTTAGATAAAAAAATGCTAATGCATATCCTGCAGGAACGCCTTTCTCTTCTTCGCCAGAATTCGGCACCTCTTCTTTTCTTGTCCCGTGCAGTTCGCACGTGCCTGAGTTGTCAGCGGTGATCCTGGCATGCCCCATCGACGCTTTGCTCCCTCTGTTTCGCACGCACGCCGTAAACAACGGGGCGGGCGTAGCAACTGCTGGGGCGCGTAATTTGAATGTATCTTGCGCCAATATGTTAAGTACACGAAGAGCAGACGGAGCCTAGACCATGTTTGCGCTTTTCCTCAGTAAGCGAGACGTACCCGAACTAGCTTGTAAACAGCATTGCAGTGAAGGCGAATATCAGAACTCAACTGTGATTGCAAGAAAATATCCCATCATGTTCATTTGTTGTCCAGACTTCAGTTATTCTATGAGGTACAGATCTTTCTCCCACATTGTGCGCATTTTCTACGCTACTGCTTACGTTTCCTGTGAATTGGTGGCAAGGAAAGTAAAACAGATATTGATTGAGTGCCAGGTGATTTCAATCCTCTGTGCTCTGAGCTTCCGTTTTGCAACAGGCGGTTGTGTATTCGTACGCGTGACTATTTGTTGAAGGCACCACCTCGATTGACGCGATGGCTCAGGGGTATCGTTGTATCAGCAGCGCCGAAGAAATGATCGCTCAAGCGTATGTCATTTTGTCTTGCGAATAATATTTAACATATATGGGCGTACTTTGAACATAGAACTGAAAATTTTAAATCAGAAGAACGCAGCAAACACTATGACCGTAAAATAAGCTGCTATTTAAGTACCCTGATACCCTGTAATTTTTAAAACTGGCACGAAAATGTGGAACGTATTATCCTAAACGTCACTCTCTGCCATCTGAATCAAGATGGTAAGTTGGGCAAGTTGGTTGAAGCTCATTTCATGGCAACATCGTGTTACTGGACGAGGGACAAGAAGATGGGTGCACAGGGCATGTCCTGTGTACCCCTCTGCTTGTCTCTCGTAGAGTAACGCGTTGTTTCAACGACATAGCCTATGTCGTCTGAGACGGGAACATTTTGGAATCGTTATAATCTGGCACATTCAGCAAATGAACATTATAATTTTTGCATCAAGGAGACTCATGCAAGGTAACATACAGGGGGAATAAACAAACTTTTTTTGTCTTGTTCATCCTCTAAATAGTTGATGCATTGTTCCACGTTTTAGCACGCCAGATTTTGGCTAGAACGAAACTGCGATCTCAATATCCGCAGGTGTCATGCATAAACATATCTCACCAGGAAAATTTGTTGACAGGTATGTCGCGCCGCGACGTGCATTGAACCTCCCCGCTAGTTTATGAAGGCTGAAAGATAACTTGTGGAGCGCTATGCGAAACCACGATGAGAATGCGAGGAACATCGGGGTGAAGGATCCACTTATTCCCAGTCAGCGACGTTGGAAATGGTCCGACGAGATCGAGGCCGACGCGGTAGAACGGGTCGGCAGGAATGTCTATAGGTGGAAGTGGGCCGGGCGGCGACAGCGAAGGACGCTTATGGCGTTGGCAGGACTCGCAAGATGCAACGTATCGGCGCACAGATCGGTAAAGGCCTGGCCAGAAGAATCGACGCCGTACGCGATCATACGTGCGGGCTGTTCCGAGGTGGCCGGCGGTTGGGGCGTCGTGAAGCTGTTCAGGAACAGTAGAGCGGAGCGTTGCGGGAACAACTAGTAGAAGCTCTGGGCCTTCGGAGCTCGTGTTACGCCGGTAGAGAATGCCATCACGGAGCACGAACAAGTCGAGGGATGGGTCGGAGTCGTGAGAACGTAGACCTAGGATGATGGGCCGCAAATTGGCATCACTGAGCTGTTCACTGCGTATGTCGGTGAGGTCAGAGATGGCGAAAACGCAGGCGTCTGAATCATGCGCCGACAGGTCAGGGGGATCTACAGGATCACGAGATAGATACACTCTAAGCCAAAAATGGAAAAAACGAGAGTAACTGCCGGTTTTAGTCCTAAAGACCAACTGTTACTCCCCAAAAAGACCAACTGGAACAAAATGGCTGACATGGCTCAAGTTGGGGGAGTAAGCGTTTAGGGTTAGGTTGGAAGGGAGCAACAGAAGGACGAACGGCAACAGTTTCTCTCGGCGCGCAACCGCTGCTCTCCTGCAGGACGCACCCTGTATCGGTCGATGCATGGGCCACATTTTCTTGCGGGCTGGCATAAGGAAACTAGTTTTTGTAAACTGAACAGAGAGATACACACGCTAATAGGGACATTTGGCTTGTACGTAAACTTTTTAATGCTCCCGTGTTACCGGAACACATGTTTTAGAAAGGTTTTACCTCCCCGTACGTAAACGGATACCTTTACGTTTGAATAAACCATGAAATGTTGATGATAACGGCATTTAAATTATATTTGATTTATATAAGATTGTATAACCGCTGCAGAAATATCTCGAAGGGTTTTTAGCGTAGAATACCGGGTTATCCGACGATGGTGTCGCCATCTTGTGACGCTTCGTGCAACCATAGTCGTGGACACGTTTGTTTTCGCCTAGTGTTTTAGAGGAAAAAAATTATTGAAAAGGTAACTCATTCGTAATAATGCCGCGGCAAGGCATTTACACCAGAAGTGGAACGCACGATGTTTCTGAAATAACAATTTTTTGCTTGCCTGCTTCATCTTGTTCCCGCTAGATGGCGTCACCTATCCAGCCTGTCGGGGTATTTATGTCAAGGCTTCTCACGTTTTTGCCGCTTCGGTATTCTAACTCTAGGTCACTCTAGTGACTCTAGCCGCTGAAACAAAGTGATCGCAATTACCGCTCGCACTTCGGCTTTTTTTCACTCGGCGGCTGGAGCCTCGGCAAAGCGGGTATCGCGAGTAGCCGCGAACGAATGTGGATTTTCGAGATAGGGCCGTAAACGTAAAGCCAATCCGGAGAGTAGTTCACGTTCCGTAAAGGCCCGCGTATGCGCAAGTTCGTTCCGGCAACTCGTAACACGGTAACGTAAAGCTAAAAGCCCACAATACAAGCTAAAATCGCCCAATAAAAGGCATGGTTGCACTAGAACGCCAGCACCTGAAGCTGTTGTCGTCGCAAGTCAAATGGCGTGTTTGCGTATAACATTTGGCATAAATATATAGCCTGAGAGTGTGGCAATAAAATGCGAAGCTTCGCGAGACTCCGTGTATACTTCGCGACAAACAAGCGGTTGAGAGAAGTACACAATTGATAGACTTTACATTTGCGGTTTTATGCTGACAGCGAGACTGACAGCGAGCTAACGCCGCTGCCTCCCCTACCCCCTCATCTCTACCTTGTCACTGGCTGATTTTGGCGGGAGGACAGTTATCGCAATCGGGTCCGGTAGTTTGAATTTGTGTTTAATCTCAGAGCAAACGGACGTTATCAGCTCGGGCGGTGTTGTCTTTTCAAAGGGGAGGCGACTCTTCCGCAAAAAATAATATTATTAATATTGATATTAATAATAACAATGATAATAAAGAAGAAGAAAACACACCTCCGGGAAAAAAGAAAAAAAGAAAAAAACTGGCCTTTTAGCTAGCGCAAAGGGAGCACGGCAAAGCCTGTGTTTTCGCGAGAGACTCATTGCCTTGACGTTTTCAGATGTATACATTGTTACCTTCTATTCTCTTTCGAACATCACCACTGGTTCTGCACGCCTATACTCATTTCACTAACATGTCAGAACGCGCAACGACCCGTCGGTACCTACATAACCCCGTTTCCTTTCAGACGGCGCCGTAGCGTTTGGTGGCGCAGTGGTTAGCGTGCGCGCATGGTGATTAAGTGGTCGCGAGTTCGAATCCTGTGTGTTTGTTGCAAATTTTCTGAAATTTCTTTCTGAACGAGATGTCTGTGTATCATTTGTACATCCAAACAAATATGTGTATAACCTCAATGTGCTGTAGAAGTCAATCAAAAACGAATTTTTTTTTCGGCCCAAGAAGAAACTAAGGAGTAACGGGAAGGAGCATCCGTTGCTCCCTTGAGGAGCATCAGGAAGGAGTAACAGTTGGTCCTCAAGGAGAGCAACGGTTCCTGCCCTTGCCGTTGCTCCTTTTAGGAGAGTAATGAGAGTGGCAAAGCACTTGCTCCGTCAAAGGAGGAACCCATATACCCCCGTTGCTCTCTTTTGGCTTAGAAGTCAGCATCCTGGTGCAGTCGGCCAGACTTGTAGGTTACGTCAAAGCTATATTCTTGAAGCTTCAAAGCCCAACGCCCAAGTCGTCCAGTAGGATCTTTGAGGGACGACAACCAGCACAAAGCGTGGTGATCTGTGATCACGGAAAAGGGGCGGCGAAACAAGTATGGTCGGAATTTGCCGACTGCCCAAACAAGTGCGAGGCACTCGCGCTCAGTGATCGAAAACTTGCACTCGGATGAGGAAAGGAGGCGACTGGCGTAGGCGATGACGCCATTTTTTCCTTGCTGCCACTGAGCGAGAACTGCGCCAATGTCATGTCCGCTGGCTTCGGTGCGAACTTCAGTGGTTGCTGACGGGTCAAAATGGGTCAAAATGGGCCAAGGTGGGCGGGGAGGTAAGCAACGCAGTAAGTTTGCAAAACGCATCAGCTTGTTGGGGACCCCAAGAAAACGGCATATCCTTCCTCAAGAGTTGTGCCAAAGGCCGACCAATGTGGGCGAAGTTCTTGACAAAACGTCGAAAATAAGAACATAGGCCGACAAAGCTGCGTACATCTTTCGTGGAACGTGGTATGGGAAAGTCTTAGACGACCCGAATTCTGTCAGGATCAGGTTGGACGCCTTGAGCACTGACGAGGTGGCCGAGCACAGTGATTTCTCGGCGGCCAAAACGGTATTTGGAAGAGTTCAGCTGGAGACCTGCGCTCCTGAAAACTTCAAGAACTGCCGACAGGCGGCTAAGGTGGCTTTCGGGGAATACGGGGAACGCCAGCCCAATCCGACGACGTCCTTATCGCGTGTCCCATGCTGAGCAGCAGGTAATACAGCGTGAAGTTGATAAAATGCTCACGAAAGACGTCATTGAACCATCCTGTAGTCCATGGCCATCACCAGTCGTGCTCGTAAAAAAGAAGAACGGCAGCTGGCGCTTCTGCGTAGACTACCGTCACTTAAACAAGGTCACGCGCAAGGACGTCTACCTGTTGCCAAGGATTGACGATGCTCTCGACTGCATACATGGGTCTGCCTACTTCTCCTCTATCGACTTGAGGTCGGGATACTGGCAGATTTCTGTCGATGACCAAGACCGTGAAAAAATAGCATTTGTGACACCGGACGGACATTTCCAGTTTAAGGCAATGCCCTTTGAATTATGCAATGCCCCGGCTACGTTTGAAAGGATGATGGACTCCTTGCTACGTGGGTACAAATGGTACACGTGCCTTTGTTACCTCGATGGTGTCATCGTATTCTCACCGACGTTCGAAAGCCACCTTATCCGCCTGTCGGCAGTTCGGAACTGCATCTGATGGAGCACAGTTTTAATGTTCAAGCATCCCGTAAACTAATCGCTTTATTAGTAATTTGAAAAACTCTAACCCGAGGTTCACGCAGACGAATTTTGCCTCTTTCGATAGTAGCGATAGGAGGCCCGCTTAATCAACCAATCATTTTTATTCCGTAATCAACTAGAAGCCATCCAACCTTGATATCGTTAACACCGTCCAATGCACAATCCTGAAAAAAAAAGAAAAACAACAGGTTATTCGTTAACGTTGACGATTTTCCTGTTTAACAGTCAATGCGCTTTAGAGCTTTATTATGTTGTAACTGCTTTACAGCAGACGCAATGTATGGACAACACAATGGCAATTTCAGGCGACAGCCTTAAGTGCCTCGTTGTACAGCGACCTCGAGCGAAACACGCCAGGCGAATCAAGTGGAGAGAGGACGGCGTCTTGCGACGTCATCACGGCATCACAGATCACCCAAATTTGTGACGCCACATTGTGAAGTCATCAGACGACATCAGCGCTTGGTCAAAGCTGGGCCGATCTAGGAGGTAGTGCAACCACGCGAAGTGGAGAAATCTTCGGGGGCGGGAGGAAAAACGCCATCGCCTGAGTACGTAGAGGTAACTTAATGCCTGTCTCTCACTCTGCGGCTTGTTGTGTCTTGAAGGTGGTCTGGTCTCTTGGTGGTCTGGACCGTGTAATTTATGCATTAACGAGTGCGCAGGAGGCTTTCGCCTTCAAGTGTTACAGGAAGTGGAACACTCCGCCGAACTTTTTTTTTAGAAAGATAACTTCGTTGATTCCAGGTTACACCTCAGAGATCGCCTAGACGCCTCAAGCTTAGCACTTGGTACATATAGAATTCGTACGTGCCGTAGCTTTGTTTAGATCCTTGTCTGTAGTAAAATGAGTTGTTTTCAGCATGCAAATCTATGATACAATAATTGTGCATTACACAACTAACCGAAGTCATATTTGTGGGAAGATAATGAAGGCAAGTGTGAGTTTAATGTAGCAAAGAGGCTACTAGAGATGTCGTGGCGGTATTGCTTGAATCCCAGTGGACCAGCAGCCTTTCTCTGATACTCACTGAAGCGAAGGCTCCCATTGACATTTCATACAGGAACACACCAGAGACAGAGCTAGTGCGGCCCATAATAAAATACTTATTGTGGTTCGTTTTTATTTCTTTTCTTGGGGCTTAAGTTAACCCGACATATTCTGAACTCCTGCTTGTATAATTACCGCGGAAATGCGCCAAAAAGATACCGCAAATAAGCTTATCACACTAACATTCCAGCTCATTAGCCGAAATGCACTTGATCTTCAGGAGCACATGCGTAGGAATGAAGCCAAATTTATCATGTTGAACAATAAAAATTAACTGGTTACTTGAAGCCAAAATCTTGACGAACATAACCTGTATATTGCGCTCTGACCTTGAAGTGCTTTTGTGAATTAAGGTTCTGTTTCCAGGAGAGCGCAAGCTTCCTTAACTACAGATGCCTTTAATAAATGTTTTTGAATTTCCTAGGAAAAAATATGTACTTACGACGATTTTTTCGACTAACTGCTTTGTTTCCATGGAAAGCGAGGGGTAGTCACCCTGTTGGGAAAGCAATAACGACTTTTTAAGTGCAGCAGAGTATTGACACCGGTAATATATTTATTAGTAGTTCACCGAAGAAGCCCAACGATGTCATTATGAAAGCCAAAAAGGAAGGGAGCAAGTGAGAACCACTGGCTGAAATACGCACCGCCGACAACTACTGTGATTAGACAGAGCCGAATTTTATGAAAACTCGAAATACACGGACACGGCTCGATATACAAAATACCATGGCTCGACCAAGTAAGATTTTTCTCATGCAAACTAGAGTCGTGGGTCGTATGGCCGGGCAAAAACGTGGAAATTTTGTGCGCTGACTACATTTCACCCGTAGTCTTTGCTAGCTCTTTGCACATCTGTTCATGAGAAGTGGCCGCAGCTTCTGACAAACCAACTGAGATGAGATGAAATAACCAGGAACTGTTCCATTTATATCAATGGGCGCCACGTGCGCGCTTGCTTCCTGGTTTAAAATACCCTCGCTCATGAGGTTATCGTACTTTGCACTACAGGTGGCTTGAGGCGTTGGTGTCGCCCGCGCAAACGTTTCAGAGTGATGTCAAGCGTTCCTTTCTCGTTATATCTCCCTCGTACAGCAAATGATGACTCTAGTTAAGTACCGCGCGCATGGTTGCGGTTATTTCGTTGTTTTCATTGGGCCAATGTTTTGCGTTGCCTTTGGAGCCATGTATCCTTTAGATTACACGAAATCTGGGAGCTTCCATGCCGACTGAAGTCGAAGACAAATATGAACGATTGGCGTTTTATTAGGCCGAGGGCCTGGCAGCAGCTTGTCGCGAATGTTGAATCGGTTTACAATGGAAATCAGCAAGTTTCAGACGTGGCAACAGGATGTGGCGTGCACGCTCCCACCTTAAGTGAAGTGCATTCAAACCAATACGACAAACATTTAATCGCTTGTGCTGCGCGCCACACGCTTTCATTTACCAGTGCTGTGAATTCCACTTATGCTGCGTGGAATCCTCGTGCATCCAGGGCATGCTTTGTATATGCGTGTACAGGAAAGCGGAAACTGCCAGTGTCGTTGTCGCGTCAGGCTGGCAGGGAAAAAATGTCGTCTAGCTCCCAGGTGAGGAAAGAGCAAAGTCCATTTGATAAATGGCTTTACCACGATAAAAAAAGTTAGGCCTAGAAGCTGGAGGAGAACAGCATCTAAGACAGGGATGACATTACATCCAACGACGAGCCCATTAAAACAACGCGACAAACTTGAATACGCATTTATTGAGGCAAGATTCTTAGCCAATGCATTATACCATATGTTTGCTCATCCCCCGTGGCGGGTGTGAGACTTCTTCATGAGAAAGCAAGCAAAGTTTGTAATATTGCTTGCTCAAAACAAAGAAAACAGTAGCACAAGCCATGTAGACGGAGTGCGCTACTGTCGCGTTAGATCAGTTCAAAGCCAAAAGAATAACCGAAGTACCCTCTCTCTGCTGCAAGGCATTGCTACGAATTAGATCAACTTTATGTCCTTTCCTGCTTGATCGCTGTTGGGGTTGGACTAAGCAAGATGCTGGGAAACAGCAGGGCGACAACAAAGTAATCGCCAAATCAAGGAGAAGGAAGTCTTAACAGCGGACCAGGTTCGGCGCAGTACGGCAAGGTATAGAAGTTTCATGAAACGGAAATCGTTTCCTCCGGACGGAAACGCAACATTGCGCGGTAATCCAAATTCGTATGCGTTACTCAACGGCAAGGCTTTCAATTTGAAGAAATATTTTCTTTGGCGAGAGTGTCAAATTCGATACCAATGCCATTCAATGAGAGTTACGCTACCTTAGAAGAGCTTGTTGCTGGGCTAGTTGGTACATAAGTTTGAAGAAAAGTTTAGACGCCTAAGCATCACCAGAAGGAAGGCGAAGCACAAGAAGAGAGCGTCGTTTCTTGTGCTTCGTTTCTATTCCGGTGGTGCTTAGGCGTCTAAACTTTTCCTCAATATTACTCTATCACCTGACCAAAGGTAGGTTTCACGCATTTACACATGGACATAACCGATTCAAATATATGAACAAGGTACGCATGTCTAACGTACTGAAGGCGCCCTCTCATACATTTTTTAAATCCAATTACAATATACGCTAGTAAAAAAAGAAAGAAAGGCAGAAGTCAGGGGTAGATGGAAGCATGTGATGAAAAGGTCACAGTTTCGCCGCAAGGGCGAAGCAATGAATGCGATAGCAAGTAAATGGAATGTCACACGAAGAACGACAAACAGCTCGATACTTGCAGCGCGCCGCTGAAGCACAAAGAAGGATGCCCGAAAAGAACGCACATGTGTACACAGGATAAGCGTGAACTAACAACTGTCACAGCTGTTACGTTCTTGTGCTTGAGCAACGCGCTTCAAGTGTCGACAATGGCGAATCAGACGCTCATAACTATTTCTTTTTCTTTGAAACTGTGGCGCGTGGAGTGATCTCCCTGCGTCTCCTGCCACACGGGGCGTCTGACGCAAGGTGTACCCGGTGTTCTTCTTTTTCCCGTTCCACAGCACGAGTGGGTACAGAAAAGGGCCACTTTGTCGTGCGCCTCTCAAGTGCAGTTTTGAAATTGAAAGAAAATGTAGGAGCGTTGTATGATAGAAAACACGCTCAAGCTCCTCCGAGATCTGCGTGCCACCGGCGGTGAATGGTGTATATAAATAGCTCGCCGTTATTTCGTATGCATGTCGCATGGTTGAGTTGTCCAACGCATTGCACTGGGGAGCGAGGGGTCGCTGGTTTGAATCCACGGTATATATATATATATATATATATATATATATATATATATATATATATATATATATATACTATCCGGGGACATGACGGCGACGGCAAAACTCCGCCAAAAGTGTTCATGTAATTGCTACCGCAATGAAATTCGTAAACGGGGGCTGTGTGCTGGAGCCGAGATTTCGATAAGCGGACTTGTTTTCTTCAAGGCTGCAACTGCTTAGCGCGAGTGTGTATATACTTCGTGCCATCTCCTCCAAACCAAACAAAGGACGAAGAGGAGGCAACTGCGAAAGCGGAGGTTGGGTTTGGGTAGAAGGAGGGGCCGGCGTGCCGAATTGGGTAAGTCAATAGGAAAAAGGAATAGGAGAGAATGCGGGGCGTCATATATAACTATGACATTACAGTTAAACGCACCGGGAGTGATAAAGCCCATCATACAAAATCTAGTTTTACCTGCGCTAGTTCAAACGTTAGCTACATGATAAAATGTTCGTGATTGTCATAAACGGCACATTGGCGAAACAGGACAGCCTGTTAATGTCAGATTAAACGGGCGTCGCGCGGACACGGCGAAGAAATTGCCAAAAGCAGTGGCACAGCAGGTCACGGCTTCGGCGATCTCGAGCTTCACATACTTCAATCAAACTTCCGGTCCCTAAGAGAGAGCAAATATGAAGAGTCATATATTATTCACAAGTTTTTTACACTCCAGCCAGCAGGTATAAACGTTTCAAAGGAGGCTCTTGAACTTCAGAAAAACAGCGCTAAGACGGGGCGTAGAAAGAGTGGGACATTTCCCATCTTAGCGCTGTTTTTCCGAAGTTCAGTATGTACCAACAAGCTTGCGTTAACACTCTATATCAGGGGCGCTTGAATCCATCCGATATGGTACAGACACAACGAAAACAATGAGAATTATGAACTTCTTCCTGGAATTTCTAACCGTGCTTATCCCCGCGAAATCATCATTGTCAAAGGGGCTTCCTTTTTCTTTCTCACGGACCGTTCCTCTTTCCTTTTGACTCGCCCAATTCGGCGCGCCGGCCCCTCCTGCTTCCCCACCCCAACCTCCTCGTCCTTTGCTTGGATTGGAGGAGAGGGCACGGAGCATATACACAACACACTCTAGACTAGAAGGTGTTGTTCTAATGAAAACAGTTGCAGCCTTTAAGAAGACAAGCCCGCTGGTTGAAACGTCGGCTCCAGCACACGGAGTGTTTACGAATTTCTCATCACAATCTACATTAGTGCAACAAATGATATAACTTTTAGAAAATAGCAGCGAAGACGTGTTGCCGACGTATGCATTCAAATAATGAAAACAGATTTGCTTCTGACACCGCACAGTTACGACTCGCGTGCAAGCGATTTTGTCTCTCAAAGGAATACGCAAGGAAGTTCTTCGCAAACGAGAAAACTTCACATTAGTTGTCAAAGGCAAAGCGCAAGTTGTAGTGCAAACTGCCTAGCGAAAGCGAAAGAATCCATGATTGGCAACCAAGCTCTGTTTGTGCAAGAGTACGTATACATAGGGCAAAATAGAGGCAGCGGATCCAACTCATGAAAAGAAATTCACGGAATAATAAGGATTGGCTGGTGCGCATATGGCAGATCTTCCAAAATAATGACAGGGAATTTACGCTGCCCTATAGTGGAAAGTGTGCAACCACTGTATACTGCCACTGCTAACATATGGGGCGGAAAGTCGGAGGAGATGAAATGTTTCGTATATTACGTCCCACAATAATCGATGGCCAGCAGTATTTCTAAGTTTGTGTAATCATGTTTTTTTCACATTTCTGAGTGTGAACATCCCATTATTTCTATTTCATAGTGTTAAACTGTTTGCCTAATTTTGTTGTTTTGTGGCTGCCTCAAAAATGGGGCCATGGACCCCGTCAAACATTGCTGGCTTTTAGTTCCTGGTCATGGGTATCGGTTGTACGTAAAAATAAAATTTCATTTGATTTGGGGATATCTAAGAAACTCGAGAGAAAGTTAAGGACCACGCAGCGTACGAGGGAACAAAAAATAATAGGTCCGTCGGAGTCACCGATATAGCCTGCTCAATCGACCCTCGTGCGCGGAGCAGCCTTTGATCATTCGTTCAACTTACATTTGAAGGCACTAAAAGCGCAGCGCGTTAGGCGGCAGCCGCGGGGTAATTTTGCTAAATTCTCGCGCTTTAATGAAAGACCCCCCAAAAATTAAGCAGGGCAGTTATCGTACCATATATAGAAAAATTCGATGTTTCTGGACAAGCGCTACAACTTTTGTATTGAAGATTTTTTCTAGAGTCACTGTTTAAAAAAGTTTATTAAGCAATCTGTGTTAATTGTCGGGCTTTGCGGATTGAAAGAAAAATATTCTGACGTGCTCTACACGACTCAGAACAATACTGTGCTTATTGGAGACGCGGCGGGCCTATGCGTAATTTTTTAATACTTGGTGCTTTTTATCTGAAACACCCTGTATTCTGACGTGCTCTGAATAACAAATCCCCATTGGCGAGTTGATAATTCGTAAAAGGCATGAAAAGGTATGAAAAGGCATGAAAAGGCATGAAGAGGCATGAAAATTTCAAGTAGATGACATGTAACTATTCTGGTTTACGGGACCTAAATAGCAATTGACACAGCTCTCTTGTTTGTCATAGGGGCACATTTGCGAATTTGCGTAAATTAAGCTTTTTTGAGTGAAGGAAATTTCCCAAATTTTCATAAGGCATTCCTTACATAAAATTAAAATTATTTATAGAGCCCCTGAAACAATAAGTCTCCTAGTAACTGCAATAATTGTCACTGATGTCAGCTCAGCAGTTGTCCGATGAAAAAAAAATTCTGCGTTTTGCGTGCATTTCAATAAGAAAACTGCAAATGGCCCGAACTAAGAGCTCCGTCACCTGCTAATTACGCAATGAATGGAAGAGAAAGGAATGCGTTCGCGAAACGGCAATCAAAGGACGCCTGTCCCTACCGGACTTTTCTCATGTTGGCAGCGTGTTGACTATGCCGTGGTGTATTCGTATTATAAACAAATAGAGGTAATTAAAGAGAGAGAGAGATGCTATTTATTAAAAATACAGAGATTTTTGCCGGCGTCAGTATACCGCTGGCATGCTGCTCTGTGTAGTGATGGGGAAGGGGATTGACAGACTAAAGAAGAGAGGGAAGGAAATAATAATAGAAAGAAAGAATGTAAAAAAAAACATAGTTTATCCCTCTGTCATTAGAATCGGTATAACACGAAAGTAAAACGTGTCTTCACAGACGTAGTTGAGCGTTTGTTGTGCATTGTTTTGCCCCCTAGGGCGAAGGAATGAATGCTATAGCAACAAGTTGTAATGTCACGCGAAGAACAGCAAGCAGCTCGAAACTTCCAACGCGTTGCTCAAGCAGGAAGGACGCACGGAACGAACATACACAGGATGAGCGCAAACTAACAACTGACACAGCTCAACAGTTAAAGCGCGCTGGTCAAATACAAAGGAGGGCGCACGAAACGAATGCACAAGTATACACAGGATGAGCGCGACCTGTCACAGTTGTAACTTATTTGTTTAAGAGCAGCGCGCTCCTTTCGCAAAAGCGGCCGCTGCAGTGAGCGAAGTGACCTTCGTGGTCTCCGTAACTTGAACGCAAACTTGCGTTGACAGCGCAAGACGTACAAGATAAGCGCGCGCGTAGGAGCGACCACGCCCTGTACAGGCACACGCAGGCACACGCTCATCTCAACGCGGGGGGCGACGACATTTAAAGCGCGCTCTTCGAGCCCTTCGCGCCATCTCGCTAGTCATAACGAAAACACGCTGACGTACCCTGATCTCTGAGTACCGCCACTGGCAAATGGTGTATATAAATAGCACGCCGTCAGTATGACGAAGAACGTGCCGCTTGTGGCGGAGCCGTTTCGCGCTGCGCGCTGTATGTTGAGGGGTCGTAAGTTCGATTCCAGGTGGTGGAACTTTTTCTTCTAGTTTTTCCTTTGCCATATGTTAGTCTTTATATTTTACAACGTCGTATCCGTGACGGAAATGCGTCAGTGGAGCCGTGGTGGACCCCGGCATAAAACACTTTCGTGTTAAAAAATGAAATAAGCAAGTGAACCTGATATAGATATTTACAAGGAGGCTGTCAGGTAATATAAGGCTTTGCTATGTGAAATAGCCAACCATTAAAGCTTTTCGACTAGGCCAATTTTTGATAGGTAAATAAACAGTGCCTGTAAAACCCGTCGCTGCTTTGAAGGGCTGGGCACTGGGCCTAATAAGCTGTGTAATGTTAACTGATCGTGACAGATCATGTCCATTTGTCGCTAAAGCAATTGTCTCTCATCGCGGTACGCGGAACATTCCAGTAATATGTGCTCCAGAAAATATGCCTGTCAAGAAAAAGACCGCCTCTGGAATCTGCCGCTCCACCAAGACAAATGTCTGCGATGCATTGACCCAGAAGTGAGAGTGAAAATTTCCCCAACACTTCCTCGCCAACTTGAGACGCTGTACCATCGTCTTCGACTGAATGTGGCATACACGAACAGTTATTTGTACCGCATAGGGCACACCACTAGTCCCTGCTGTGATAACTGTGGCAGCGTAGAGGTAATTAAGACAATCGCAACACTTGGTTCATGTATAGTGACCAGCAATAAATACGCGCTAGAGCGCTTGCAACTCAGCCAGATTGCCCAAATTTTTATCCTCTGGCACTCGGTGACATTCTGGAAGTGAATCGCAGAAGCGTAAACACTAGTACTTACAAAAAAAATGGCAGGACATTTGTACGGAGCTGTGCACTCACATCCCAGTTACCAGCGAAGCCGTTTCCTTCACAAGTAGCGAAACAATTTCGGGTACCTCTAATTTATTTACGTATATATAAACTTGTTCATCAAGTATAGTATATATATATTGCCGGCCATCATGAAACCTTGCCCCGACATAAAGCTTTACCCACATTCTCATGGAATGCCCGGCGGACCCTCCCCCGCGGGGCCCGGAGCCACTGACCACATGGGAGGAATGGGAGACCCTGCTGCGCTAGCGACGGACCCGGCCAAGCAGAAGATCGCCACTGACCGGGCCGCCCACGTCATG